>NC_047660.1:65386720-65686720 GCF_011762505.2 Arvicanthis niloticus | reverse complement strand
TCGGCTGGGAACGCTCTGGGTTCCTCCAGCTGGAAGTTGGGCCCGGCTGCTCATTAACTAAAAGCCTCTCCCGGCTCCCTCACGATTCCTCATGGCGGCGTGGCCCCAACATAAGAGGAAGTCCTTGGGTTTCCAAAACCGGTTTATTCACTTGGTGGATGGTGGATGGATCTGGATGCATACCCGCTAAATCCAGGGTGGACCTGAGTTAAAAGGGGAGGGGTGAAGGGGGGAGAGGCTGGGGAGGAATGTTTAATCGGTTCCACCTCTGGCCTTCAGGTACCTCATTAGTATGTAAATCTCTCTAGGGCCTGTTCATGCCCTCCACCGGTGTACCCTAACTGAAGGGTGAAGGTGGAATGGAGATTAGGCCCGACAAATATATACGTCTTAAATCACCTTTTCATATGAAAACATATGAAAATATTCTGCAATATTCTTTGCAGAAACATCTGCAATATTATTATCTGCATCAACCACATCTTTTTCTCAGGCATTTTGATGGCATAGTGTAGAACTCTAGTAACTACTCAGTGCCTGAATTCTATGATACTGGCTCTTGTTTTGAAATGGATAAATAAAGATGCTGTAATTTTATCACTCTGAAATATTTTTCTCCAATTTCAGTTCATAACTTTATTTTGTTCTCTTTAAAAACCTTATAAGTTTTATACTTAGCATAAACTTTTCTCTGCGTATGATCAGCAGTCCTTGTAATTCACCCTGGGAAGGCAGCAAGGACAGTGGGAAGCCCACTGAAGTTGTGAACTTCTCATTTCTCAGTTGAGCCTCTTGAGGATACTCCCTTCTAATAAGTAAATGGCTTTCTGTTAGATTAGAAACAACTGAAAGAAATCTTCCCTGTCTGCCCTGCCTTGCCATCCTCCTCTTGTCTGAACTCCCCTCTCCCCATGGCATATTTAACTTTATATCACCTGTGCTCTACTACCCTGTTTCTTACTCTTAAGCTCACTCTTTTTGTCTTACGGACCCATTTTAGTTTGCTGGCTTTGGGAGGGTGAGTGGGATATAGTGGACTCTGGAAAGAGTTGTAGGAGGAGTAGAGTGGGGGATGGTTAATATGGTCTGAATACATTATGTTCATGTATGAAATTACTAAATAATTATTTTTTAAAACCTCCTCCACTCTCAGTAAATGTTCTGACAGAACGTACCTTACACCGATGGTAGAGGCAGGCCAAGGAGAAGAAAGTGTCTTTTCATAATTCTCTCCCCAATGTTATTGGGATGAAGGCATCTAAACCTCCTTAAGCTCAGAGCAAGCTCCACATACCTCTCTCACTCTCAGGCTTTATTTGCTTCCTGGGAAGCTCTCAGGAAGGAGTGAGCTGCTTTCCACTCACCATGGTGACCTTGCTGTGCATCCTGAAGCTTGGAGAGCTCTGTGACTGTCACTCTGCTTCAGTCCAGCTTCACTGAAAGGACACTGTGTGACTTCTCTCTGAACAGAGACCCTCCTGTGGCTGAGTTCCCCACACAGCACTGATGCTACAGGAGGATGCAGAGCCCAGGGCTGCCCCAGCCTGATGGCTGCATCTGTGCACGTGCAGCAGCTGCTTTGGGGCTGAGGGGCAGCTGCTCATCATGTCCTTCCCTGCATGTGTGACACTCTCACTTGGGTTACCAGTGCCTTCTGAAGATTACACAGAAACTCAACTTGTCTCAGGCATGGGGGCTTTCAGATTCAGTGCAGGAAGGGTGAGCATCTCTCCACCTGAGGATGCCGTGACAATGGGACTGAGGGAGCTGGGTGCTCCTCTGCCCTCAGTCACAAGAGGAGGACACAACCTGAGACTTGCAGAGTAAAGACCAGGGTTCCAGCTTCAGGCACTTTCAGGGAGTTGGTGTGTTTCCTAAAGGCAACAGTCAGAAAAAGTGGAATTTTGGGAAGTGTTCCATTTCTATGGGAAAGATCTTAGCTGCTATTTACTTGTGTCTTGTTGGGAAAATCTGACTCCTGAGGAACATTTTTACCCAAGAGTTAAATTGTACAAAATTACACTACTGAATTCTGATCAAACTAGAGGTCATAAATTGTTTTAAGTTTATATGAGACAATTACAGACTTACATGTCATAAGGTTGGCTGTGAGCTATTTTTGAGGAGGTTTTCTGTGTGTGTGTGTTTCATTACTAGTCTCATTTCTCAAGTAACCTTGATGAAATTTTAAAATGCATTCCTCTGTTGTTATGAGTGCAAGCCCATGGTTTCTTGCAGTCACCATGTGCACCAGCACACTGTCACTCTGAAAAGCAGCAGCCCTGCATTAGTTTTCTTTGGTGCACTTCCTTCTTATGGGGTCACATTTTTCTACAGTATTGAGGACACACTTTGACTGTTACAGGAGTGTCCCACTTTTTAAAATGCATCCCGAAACTAGGAAACCATTACAATGATGCTATATCTTTATGTTCCTGTTTCTTTTTTTCTTCTTACTCTATTGCAGTGATTTCACTTAAATTATTTCACAGTGAAGATTGTTTTTTGGAAGGTGTGAGAGTGAGTCTATGTCAATGTCTGGTACTGTGTACATGTTCTGAGGAAGACAGAAGAGAGCATCAGAATCCCTGGAGCTGGAGTTGCAGGCAGCTGTGAGGCACCTGATGCAGATGTTAGGAAGGGACCTAAGGTTCTGCAAGAACAACAAGCACCCTTATCTGCTGAGCCACCTTCCAGGCCCTATTACAGGGTCTTTAGTGAGAACATGCACCTGTTTTCTGGAAGTTGGTTCTCTGAGTTTCAGGATCCTGAGCAGCTGAGGCATGTTCTCTTTAGATGCTCCTGGTCCTACCCTGCTTCTGATTTCCTAACTCCATACTACCCCAGGGTCATCTCAAAATGTTCCCCTTCCCTCACTGTTCTCCACCTAGACTCTCAACCAGGTTTAGTTTGGGAGGAGCTTCAGGCTCTGAAGGCTGGAAGGGAACTCAGCAGGGTCTAGCTAGGCAGAGTTCCTGGGTGGAGCTGACTAGTTGCAGGAGGAGGGGACACTTCAACAGCCACCCTGACATCACATCCCAGGGGTTGGTTACTTGCTTCTGTCTCCAGCAGCCACACAAGCACCATGAAGAGGCTGCTGTGCTCTCTGCTGGGACTTCTGTGCACCCAGGTTTGCTGTGAGTCTGGCTGTCAGCATTCAGGGCACCTGAGAGGATCTAGCTCAGCACATGGAGGGGTGGGGAGAGCAGCTCAGGAGTCCTGCAGAGCTCCCACCTTCTCAGAGGACATGGTGTGCTCAGGGCTCTGTGGACACTGCAATGACAGCCAATTATCTGTGTCTCTTTCTCTGTTTCTAATCAGGGTTGAAAGGGCAGCAAGTGCATCAGAGTCCTGTGTCCTTGGTTCTGCAGGAGGGAGAGGACAAAGAGCTGCAGTGTAACTTTTCCATAGGTTTGAACAGTATACAGTGGTTTTACCAACGTCCTGGGGGAAGCCTCGTCAGTCTGTTCTACAATCCTTCTGGGACAAAGCAGAGTGGAAGACTGACATCCACCACAGTCACTAGGGAACTTCGAAGCTCTCTGCACATCTCCTCCTCCCAGACCACAGACTCAGGCACTTATCTCTGTGCTGTAGATCCACAGTGCTCCCTACACACCTGCAGGCTGTACACAAACCTTCAGCTGGGTGGGTGAGCCCCTTACCAGTCACAAGACATCAGGAAGCCCCAAAGAATATCTGTCTGGTTTAATATCCCTTACTTCTATTTGTAGAGTTTTAACTTCAGGTAAGCTTTGGCCCAGGACATTCAGGACTTTGGTCTTTATCTTCATTATTCAACACATACTTCTTCCTGAGGTATAAATGTCCATTTTAAAACTAACAGAGAATCTGACAGAAGGATTGACTCAATGTAATCATTTAAGCCACACTGTGCAGAAATGGTTGCTGGGGCTTCTGTGCACCCAGGTTTGCTGTGAGTCTGGCTGTCAGCTTTCAGGGCACCTGAGAGGATCTGGCTCAGCACATGGAGGAGTGGGGAGGTCAGCTCAGGAGTCCTGCAGAGCTTCCACCTTCTCAGAGAATATGGGTGTGCTCAGGGCTCTGTGGACACTGCAATGACAGCCATCTGCGTCTCTTTCCATGTTCCTACTCAGGGGTGAAAGGGCAAGAAGTGGTGAGGAGAAAAGGAATGTATAGCAAAGGAAGGCACCCAGGTACAACTACTATGGGCAGGGGCAGGGTTTGTGAGGAGAAATCGAAGTACATCAGCAACAAGATCAAGCCATGTAAGCTAGGATGTACAGATAGCTGGATGCTCTAACGTTCTTTCTGGTGCTGTGCTAAAACACTCTGAGAACAAAAAGCAACCTAGAAGGATAAAGAACTTATTAAACTTTTGCTTCCAGGTCATAGTTCATCATTGATGGTAATCAAGGCAGAGACCCAAACAGGAGATTCAAAATAGAAGTTTACAACAGAGAATATTTACATGCATACCCATTAGGAGTAATTATCTGGCTAAACATCCATCACCTGTCTAGCTCCACACGTTCACTGAAGGTTTAAAACTATAAGAAATGAAGTTTTGTATAGATAAACCCAGGCAATATTTTATCTTCTGTCCTAGCACCTATAATAAATCATGAGTTCCCTATTAGTGACCTTTGGTTAATTGTTTTACAACCTCTTGAAATGTGCTCTGAGTAGGAGAAAGTCTGGTTACTATCTAAGAGCAATTAACTGATGACACTTGTGAGACTGGCAGAGTTCTCATTGCAGTTTTGACTATCAGAAAAGGACCTAATAGCAGTACCATTATAAAAGAGCTTAATAATCATTGATATAATTTTAGGAATTCTTATAGGATCATCATTAAGACTTAAGAACGCATCTATTTGTCTATATAGCATCACTACAAGACAATACATCTTTGTGGATCTGTAGAGATCTGCTCCAAAGGGGTGTGCTATTGCTTAGTGATTGTTATATTTGTTTAATAATAAAATGGGGAAAGCATATTAATAGCAGGAATCTTTCCTAAAATAAGTCCCTTACAGCCTTGTTGATAAGGGCTCACTTGTCACAGATTATATAATAATCCAAGGCAAGCCATTTCAGGATGATCACCTGCTAATTATTAGCTTGTCCCATTATGGCTCCTGACAGAAGATGAATGCCAGTATAAAAAAACCATAACAAATCAAGGTGCAGAGCTGTGGAGCCTAGTAACAGTAGATGTGTCTGCAGTATAACCCCTGCTTCTGCTAAGGCTTAGGAAACACTAAAGACGACAGGAAGAAAGATGGCAAGAGCCAGAGGATCAGGGTGTTGCTGTGTAATTATGTCTCCTAGGAATGTCGGAAGTTGCACAGATGAGGTCTCACCAACATAACACCTCAACATGAGGTGAAACACAATAGCTAAAGTGGATGGGAAAAGCACACACAGTCTCAATCTTAGACAATGAACTACTGGAAACCAAGAATGCTGATGCTGTGCAAATAGTCTTTTCCTGAGCCGAGCACCCCAATTGGTTATTCAATGCTGATTGGTCAGTCCTGAAAACATACATACAAGTAACATTACACACACTGAACAAGTTGTTGTATTTAATATATTAATGAATAAATATTTATACACATACATATGTAACAACAGTTAATGAAAACAGAGGCCATAAATTTGAAAGAGCAAGGAGAAATAGATGGGCAGTTTGGGGAGGAGGAAGAGGGATTGATGTGATTGTATATAATCCCCCCAAATAAGAGAAACATAAAAATTAGTGAAAAGATGTTTATGGATTAATAATCATCATTTGTACAAGTGGTCTGTATAAAGGGTAAATAAAATAAAACTCATATCAAATTCAACCGTTTATTTTATAATAGTTTAATATAAGTAGTAAGCATTTTCATTTTTTCATTTCTTATGTGTGGGTTCCCTCATTTTCCAGAAGGAAGTAGTTTAAGGCAAGATAGAAAGATGGAGACTCATGATGGTGTATGGAGAAAAGGCTGGAGGGGAAGGAAAGAAAACCATGCTATAGCTGACCACAACACAGACAAAATCTCTTTCCATCTCAAAAATATTGTCCCCAGAGAGTCAATGCATTTCCTTAAGGCCTGGGCTTTAAGCTCAGGAAACTGTTGAGTGAAGACCTTCCAATGTGGCCCACAGGGGGGCAGTGCTGCTTCAGAGCAGCCGAAGGCTCTGGCTCTATTGCATACTCCTAAATAAGCTATGATTTAAATTGTTTAAAATAAGTAGAGCCTTATCTCCTCTGTTGCCTAAGTTTAATTAGAGATCAAATCCATGTATCTATCCAGGCCTTTACCTATATTATATCTGTTAATCCTTGGCTCAATGTGTTGATAAATAGGAAATTGCAAGTGAACACTACGAAGATGCATGTTATCCTTCAAGGCCACATTAACTTTTCTAATGTACATTTCTAAGGTTGTCATCCACACATGGTCCTTCTCCTGCCTCACTGATATAACCTGTGCCTAGAAGTATGTTACCTGTGCTTTCCACTGGGAAACCTGCTCATCGTTTGAAGCTAGTTCTGTCTTCTCCATCGGGATCTTCTCTCAGTGGGTCGATCGGGAAGCAGTGTTCACACCCTTTCATCATCTTGTCTAGACACACAGGTAGCTTTGGTAGTCTTTAGTTTTCTGTTCCTGAATGCTGAGACTAGCTCAGAGACTGGAATTGTGCTTGTTGGGAATGACACGGAAACACAACCCACACAGTGGGAAGTCAGACACTCAGCAAATGCTAGCACTTGTTCCTCATCCTTGTTTGACTTTTTTTCAGTTTTCAAGTCTCTATATTCAGTCACAGTCTTAAAACATCTGATGAAAACTTAGAAATAGTCAGTACAACTGTTTTAAATCACCCATTCTTTCTGGCAGTATCAGAGATCCCTCACCTATCCAGTAAGGACGAGTGTCCAGGTCAGTACTAGCTTCATTTATCCAAGTTCTATGACTCGCTTATGTGATATCTTCAGCAACTAGCACTTACCATTAAATTCTGGAGGGTAATCAAGAACATTTTTAGTGTCCTATAATGTTTGATAGGGGTCATCTATGGGTCTACACTAGCCAATAGCAGAGTTCTGGTTATTTTTTGTCAAATTGATGCAAAGTAGAGACTCTCAGGAAGGGATAACCCCAGTGGAGGAGTTGTTCCCCTTAGATTGGCCAGTGAACATGTTATGTTGGTATGTTCTTCATGCTTGATATGAGAGGGGCCATTCCACTTTGGGTAGTGTCACCCTGGTCAGATGGGCCTGTGTTGTATTAGAAATCAAGCTGAGCAGGCCATGGACTGGAAGCCACTGTTCCTCCATTTTCTCTGCTTCATATCCTGTCCCAACCACCCTCAGTGCAGGATTGTAATGTAGGACTGGTAAGATGTAATAACTCCTTTTTCGTTTTGGGTCAGAGTTTCATCACAACAGCAGGAAGTGATTAATACAGAAATTGATCACAGGAGCATGAGGGTGTGGCTGTGATGAACCTGACCATGCTGCCTTTGGGGAAGATTGTGGAAGTGTTTTGGAATTTGAGGTTAGAAAGCCATTAAGTGCTCAGAATTTAATGAACTATTTTGCTGGAAGGTTAGAACATAATAATGTTATGAGATGTACAGACAATGTAGGCTTGGCTTGGGAAATTTAAAAGAGGCAAGAAAACTCTACCTGGATTGGATGCTTTAAATTAAGGATCTGTGCAAATGAAACCTCTGCTTTATTGGGACAATTGATCCTGATTAGCTGGTGCTGAAGAATCAGTTGTAATGAATATGGGATTAGATTAATTGAAGCAAATTTTTTTGGAATTATCTCCTAAGGTTCCACACACAGAAACTGTGGTCTGGGGAGATCAGGGCTTCAACTGTAAAACCAATATGGCCATGTGTAAGAGTCTCACATATGATACAGGTTTTGCAGAGCAGAAGCTGGAGGACTGAAGGGAACATGGGAAGAAGCTAAGGCTAGGCACCAGGAATTTGCTTTGTTTGATTTAAGTGTACTCTGGCTCTTACCACTTGGAACAAGAAGTTTGTAACTTGCTTTGGATTTTATAGGAACACAGTGTTAGAGGACTTTAGATATTTAAAAAAAAAGTACCTTTAATGTCTTTGAAATTTTTAAAAGACTGGTTATTTAAAAGTTATATTTTGTTTTATATTGTGATACTAAAATGAGAACTTTGGGATCAACAAGAAAGGAAAGATTATGGTTTAATAATGTTGTTCTTATGTATCAAGTTGATAGGTGGTAAGTTGTATAGATAATTTTTGTCAACATTTATGTGTTGTGTGTCTCTATATGTATGCTTTATTTATAATATCATGTCCTTCAATAACATCCATGTTCCTAAAGGTGTCATGAGTAAATATACTCATCAATGAATATTACTTTGTTGCTTTAGGTACAAGATTTTCTCCATTCATCAGTAGACAGGTGGTACATTGGTTGCACCTACATTTTGGCAATGGCTAATGGTGTTAAAATAAATGTGCATATACAGGTATCTCTCTTATATGATGACCTCAGTTCCTCTAGATAAATGCCCATATGTGGTATTAACTGGATCATTGGTCTTCCCTCCTTCCTTCTTTCATTCTTCCTTCCCTCCCTCCCTCCTTCCCTCCGTTCTTCCTTTCTTCCTTTTTACCTCTCTCTTTCCTTCTTTTCTTTCAATCATTCAAAAAATTCAAACTTCTATTCTTGGTAGCTATATCAACATATATTTCTACCAACAGTATATAATGATAAAATTATGAGGGAGGAATTTCTGATTCTCAATTGCTGTTTCAATGATACTAAATTTGAGCAGAACAGGAAGTGCTTCCTATGTCAGAAAGAGCTTCAGACAAAGTGCATGTCAGAAAGAGCTTCAGACAAAGTGTCTGTGAAGGGTGGAGCCTGCTGAAAGAACTGAGTTGCCTGTGAAGTTGGAGTCAGTGTTCTGTGGGAGATAAAAGTTCCCCGAGTTCCTCTCAAGCTTCAGTCTAGGAGAAATGGACAAGATCCTGACAGCATTGGTTTTAGTCCTAGGTCTTCACCTGGCTGGTGAGTCATGGAGGAGAAACCTGAGGATGTGAGATTAACGTGGAGGCACGAGAGAATTGGGGCACCAGGCAAGTCATGATATCTAAGCAGAAAGTACATTACTGGGAACCTAACAACAGTTGTTATTTCTCTACACAGGGGTGAGTGGCCAGCAGAAGGAGCAACGTGACCAGCAGCAAGTGAGACAAAATCCCCAATCTCTGACAGTCCGGGAAGGAGGAAACATAGTTCTGAACTGCAGTTATGAAAACAGCGCTTTTGACTACTTCCCATGGTACCGGCAGTACCATGGTACTGGGGAAGGCCCTGCATTCCTGATAGCCATACGATCAGTGTCCAATCAAAAGAAAGATGGAAGATTCACAGTCTTCTTTAGTAAAAGTGAGAAAAAGTTCTCCTTGCACATCACAGACTCTCAGCCTGGAGACTCAGCCACCTACTTCTGTGCAGCAAGTGCACAGTGCTCTCCAGGCACCTGCAGCCTATACTCAAACCTGCAGCTGAGGCTCCAGCAAAGCCCTGCTGTGGGATGAGCCTGACAGAAATGCAGGGAAAGTTTCATTTGCAGGATTAGGTGAAGGGGTCACTCAGTGAGTGTAATGATTAGACCATTAGGCCAGAGACAGACGAAGCTGAAGACATGGCTTGCTTTCTCCAGTCTCCCTTTGCTCCTGAGAAACAGCTGGAGTTTTACATCTATTTCCTTAACTAGTTTAGACAAATCGCTTCCCTGAGTGGTTGTACAAATAGTTCTCTGTGTGGTTGGTTTGTGGCAACTGTACATTACAAAGGCCCTGTCTCCCCACACTCTTGTCAACAGCATTGTGAATGTGTGGTTGTTACAATCCAGCATTAGGAGGCCTTGACTTTGGCTTCTGAGTTAGAAATCACATAGATTTTTTTTTTTTTTTACCTTAATTTCCTCTGATGACCAGAGAAGTGGTGATTCACATGACCACAGACTTCTTCTACTTCCTTTTGTTTTGCCTCTCATATCTTCCTCTACCTTCAAGAAATTCAAGTATGTAAACCAGGAGGTATTCACAAGGATGCAGTCATGTCTACAATAGACAAATGACATCATCAGTGGGGAAGGAAGAATTTAATTTCCACATATACTGAAAATACATAACCTTCACTAAAGAAATCATTGCACATGCATATTTCATAGATGAACAAACTATGAAATGGATGTGAATTTTCTATCATATAAAAGCAGCTGGTCTCTTTATGGCCATTAGCAATGCACAGAATTGAAAAGCGACCTCTTACTACGTAATACTTGCTAGGCTCACTCATTTAGTGCTATAGAAATGCCAACTGAATTTCTAGTGGGAAAACTTTGTCTTCTAAGTTTAAATATTTTCTTGTCACAGAGTTGATGGTTGTGGTAGCCCTACGCTACCTAGGAAGGAGAGTTAGGAGGAATGTTTGAGCCTAGGATTGAGAATCTAGCCTGAGCAACATGGTGGAACTCTTTCTCAAGAAAGCAAAATGAACAAAAGCACTGTGGAAGATATTTAATTTAAGAACGTGAAGCCTATAAGTTTTCTTTCTCTTCCACAGTAAATATTTTTTTCAGTACCAAAAAAGGAAGTTACAAAGGAAAATAAAGTTAGTTAGCTTTTAGCATAGGAGATATATCTCAAAATACCAGTAGGTGACATCCTCATTCTTTAAAATCTTCTATCCTTGTCACATTTTAAACTGGAGTCAGAAACAGTATTTGTATCTGATTGGGTTAGGATTCACTGAATACAAACACTAAGCTTGGAAGTCAGCAGGAGAATGAAGGCATATGTAAGGATGCAGAACAGAGAATTTGGGAACTCTGGGTACCTCAGGACAGAACCCGGAGCTTCCTCTGGAGTGAAAGCCTGGAAATTATTTAAAGAGAGCTGAGAGAAAGTTATACAAGTTGATGTAGAGTAACATAATAATCACCACTTCAGTGTCTTCCTGTGGTGGGCAAGCAAAAATCTGCTTTTAGAATTTGAGGATTGACATAAATTTCTTTGCCAGATGCATTTTCAGCGTGCATTCAAGGCAGGGATGTCTCCATGCCTTTGGTGTCTGAAGAAAGAAATGTTCTCTTGGGCCATGTTCACCTAGTTATGGTTTTGTGAGAGAAAGATCATTTACAGAGGGCTTTGTTTTAATGAAAACTAACAACAACTGCAGAGCAGCATCTATGGCCGTGCTCCCGTGACAATGAGTGGCATCACTGAACATCTGGACACAGAAGCTCCTCACTCTCATGCTTCTCCTTCTCCAGACTCCTGCCAAGAGCCCCACAGAGCTGTGCCATTAGATAAGCCGTTGATGGGGCCATTGGTTCCCCAGAACCCAACCAGTCACTCCAGTCCCACAAATCAGTTTTGATTTGATTTTTCTGTGATGATGTTTTCTGGATGTGAATTCCCAGTGGTTTGGGGTAAGGAGGAAGGAAGGGTAAGGATTTCTGGTTTGTCTCTGCAGGGAAGCCAGGACTGGTTTCATCTTCAATCAGATTGGAATCAGAAGAGTTGAAAGTCGAGTGACTATAGAATAGAGTAGGAACTCATGTTGTCTTCCCAGCCCCCCTTTCCAGGCCACCAACTTCATGTTCTTTCTCTCTCAGTTTCAAAAAAACAAAACAAAACAAAACAAAGCAGAAAAAAAAATATCCAGCCCCAAACAACAAAAACAAAACCCACAAAATCAAAACCAAACCAAACAAATAGGCCAGTAAAATTTAAACATGCCAAAACAAAGCAAAAGTGACCTGGCAGGAGTTACAGGAGGGAAAACTTGAATAAATATAGTCTATGAACAAAAGTGTTGATTGTAGAAGAAAGAAGTTATTGCAATTGGCTCCTGGTGCAGAAGAAAACCACTTTTCTCCGATAGAGTGACACTTAGTATGTCAACCATGATGTCACTGAGGTAGTTCTGTCTCCTAACTCCATTTTGCATCAGCTTTTACATTTCTCAGTCACATCTGCCTTGGCAAAACATTGGGAATCTCTATGACTCTGACCTTGGTCTAGACATTTAACCAAAATAATTGATGTTTATACTAAATATGAACTAAAATAATCGAAGACAGTGGAAGTCAAAATTAAATATTATTTTCTTCCTGAAACACTTACTATGTTCTGTCAAAATAAAAGTTACAAAGTTGCTAAGACACTAACTGAACACTGATATAACTTTGGCTTTCGTGGTTTTTAAAAAATATGCTCTACGTCTGACCTTTGACCTCAGAAGGATCTGAGGCATTACGTTTTTATTGGTCACTGGCCAAAAATGAAAGAACTCTTATAATCTTGATTACCCTAATTTGCATGGTAGTCTGCATTCCAACCACACTCCAGGGTAGAACCCCTGCACAGGAGGAGTTCACTAGGACATAATGGAGTCCATGTGCTCTCTGTGCTTTTGTTTTGTTTGTCTGTCTTGTTTTGTTTTTGTCTATTCATTGTTTTTTAATCTATTAAATTTTCTTAAAAAAAATAATGGTTTTGAGAGACAGATCATGAGTTGGGTTAGGTAGGAGGTGGGGAGAATGTGGGAGGTGTTGGGTTAAGGAAAAGAATATGATTAAAAATATTGCATAAAAACCTGTTTTATGAAGCAATAAATAAAAACAAAAAAGAATGACTAGTGTTTTGTTCTGAGATGACCCCTCAGGCCTTATCACAGATCACAGATTGATTTGTTAACTTTGATTTTTTAAGTTATTATTTTTATTTTAATTAAAACATATTTACCTCATTTTCTCCTTCTCTTTCCTTCCTGAAACACCTTCTGTGTCCTCCACTTCCAGCCTCACCTAAACACACAACTCAAGCAATGTAATCCAGGTAAACATGAAGCAATAAGTACCTTTAAGGGTATTTTCAAACATCCTCAGTGGTATTTATCTCTCTCTCTCTCTCTCTCTCTCTCTCTCTCTCTCTCTCTCTCTCTCTCTTTCTCTCTCTCTCTCTTTCTCTCTCCTTCTATATTGAACTTCCTCTCCACTTATGAACTAAGCACACCATTATCCAAATTTTCCTGAATTACTAACTTCTTTTCATAATTTTTGATTATTAAGCTCTATTCTTTTTAAAATATTTTATTGATCGATTGCGTGTGTGTGTGTGTGTGTGTGTGTGTGTGTGTGTGTGTGTGTGCATGGGCACCTGTGCTAGCACCCACATCTGTGTGAGTATATGAAAACTTGTGATTATACAAGGTTAGTCACACCTGTGTGCATGTGAAGGCCAAAGATTGCGTCCAATCCCTCAAGGCTGGAGGTTTTGCAGGTCACTTAGCTTGTCAAATGGGTCCTGGAAGCTGAGCTTCTGCCTTTATCATTAGCAGCAAGTGCTCTTCACTGTTGAGCTATCTCTCCACCAACCTTAAGCTTTATCTTCACTAGGAAGTATTGTCAGTTAACTAAATTGCAAGGAAAGACAAAACAATATTTAAAATAAGACTGATTGTCCAGCCCAGGACTCAAACCCAATATACTCCAAAGCCACATCTCAGAGGCCGTGGCTATGCAACAAGAGAGCACCCACCTGCTCTGTGGCAAATAGAGCAGGGGCAGAGCCGTGCCATCCTGAGCTCCCCAGGCTGCTGTGGCTCCCATGGGCTCCAGCTTACTACAGAGACTGCAGTCCAGGATGTGCTCTCAGTTCTCAGTAGTGAAATGGACAGAGGAGTATACCTCAGATACCAGACAGACATCCCCAGTGAACTTGCTTGTAGGTCATTTGATTTCATAGAGAGGCCTGGGGCTCTTTCAGAGACCTTGTTTGTATTTATTCTTTTGATTGCTGACCCGACCAGCAGGTCCTAGGTTATTCGTGAGGGACGAGGAGGATTACAACTTGGAAGAAAGGGCGCGAGAGAGAATGGACTCAAGGAAGCAAATGCTTGTCAAGAGTCATATATTTGAGCACAAAGTGCTTATTTATAATACATTTTTCAAAGGGAGGGGTAAGAGGGATCCAGGTAATGCGAAAGTACAGAATCTTCTTGGCCTGTGCCCTGAAACAATGGCGGTCTAACTGCTTACTTCAAAAGATACAGTACACCGCTTTACATCTAAAAATCTATTTGTAACTATTAAGCAGAACCTTGTGGTTGCTAGGGAGATGAAGCTGCAGGGGACATTGTGCAGGTGGGGAGAAGTAGAGGGTGAGGGTAAGAGGCGAGGATCCTGGCTTCTGACATCTCCCCCTTCTCTGTTTCGATGGAGAGGGCATCTTATGATCAATCCCAACTACATGAGTTTAGAATTTGGAGGTCAAATTGTGGGGATCTTGGACAAGTTCATAACCCCAAGACATTGACGTGAGACGAGTCACATTGATGGTGGAAGGCTTTAGGCTATCGACAATGGGCAATGTCAAGGGACCCTGAGGTGGGTGAAAGGAGGGTGAGGACCCTGTCTTAGGCTATGTAGGCTGCACCCACTCCCAGCACCACGCACTCCTTTCTGGCTGCATTGGGTGGGCCCCTGGGAAGTGGACCTACAATAATCCCGTCATTGGGCTAACTCACAGCCATCCTAATCCCTGTGTGAATGCCTAGGTTATCAGCCATTTGTCATTTGGGGTGTAATATTGTCATAATGGAAGACTCCCCGATATTAGAGGGCCACATCAAAGGCAGGCCTTAGTTTAGGAAAAAGCCAATTTTTGTAGGGATGATCAAGAGGCCAGGCTCACCAGCGAAAGAAACGAGGGCAGAGCTAGGCATGCCAGGAACCTTTCTTGAGGGTGTGGAAATCTAAGGGTTGGCCATAGGGGGAGGCAGGGGTGCTGGCAGCTGTATCAGTCTCCGGCAGAATCACTTCTGGATTGTTCCCAGTCTTCAGTTGATGATAATGAACTTCAACCGGCTTCATGATGGCAGCATCAATCTGGTTCTTAACAAAACTTGTGAGATGGTTAAGAGCCCAAGGGCCAAAAGACAAAAGCAATAAAATACCAACAAAGGGTCCTAGTAAACTAGGCAACAGGGTAGTAAGCCAAGGTGAAGTAGAGAACCAATTTTGATACCATGACTCTTGTTGTTCTCTGGCTCTTTTTCTTTCCTCTAACCTCTTTTTGACTTTGTCCAGGCTATTTTGGACAAGGCCTGTCTTATCAGAGTAAAAGCAACATTCTTCTCTGAGGGCTACGCAGAGACCCCCTTCCTTAAGGAAGACAAGGTCAAGTCCTCTCCTGTTCTGTAACACCACCTCAGAAAGAGAAACCACAGAGTCCTTAAGGTCTTGTATCCATTCTCTCAAATTATTTAAATCTTTATCAATGAGAGACTGAAGATGGGCATAATGATTATTGAAAGTCACCAAGGAAGCTATATCCGTGTCTGCACCAATGGCACTAATTCCTAGTATGACAGACAGGGTGAGGGCAGTCAGAGGTTCTCTCCTGGTTCTCAGAGAAGTGCTTCAATCTATAATGTTAAGGAAGGACTCTGAATCATATATAAATAAATATGGAAAAATAATAACAACTATATAATAATATCTAAAATATAAAAAGCTGGGATATATATATATATATATATATATATATATATATATGATCAAACCAAAAGCACAGGCAAAATATATATCATTGAATACCAGGGTATATAAAAAGGTGTCATTGAGGATCAATGTCTGGTTACACACCAGAATCAAGTCCCTAGGGGGGAGCATGGAGGGTTCCAAAAGGCAGAGGCCTATTCCTGAAATGGAGCTAAGGGTAAGACCTGCTTCAGGTGAATGAATCCCAAGGAGTCTGTCACCATCATTGGTAAAAATGGGAGGGGAGAGGATAGCTATCTCCTCATAGAAGGGAGAAGTAGGTAAAAAGCAAATTCAGCATTGTTGATAATTAGGATCGCTGGTATTATGGATAGCCTCAAGAAAAGCATTTACCAAGGAATAATGAGATCAGCAAAACTAAAATATCAAAAGCCATAATGGGACAAGCTAACAATGAGCAAACAATCATCTCAAAATGTTTGCCTCGGATTATTATATAATCTGGAACAAGTGTGTCCCATTAGCAAGGCTATGATGGACATGATTTTAGGAAAGATTCCTGTTATTAATATGTTTTTCCCATTATTATTATTATTATTATTATTATTATTATTATTATTATTATTATTATACATATACTTCTATCACCAAACAATAGCACTCCCCTTTGTAGCAGATCTCTGTAGATCCACAAACATGTACTATCTTATAATAATACTATATAGGCAAATAGATAACTTCTTAAATCTTAATAATAATCCTATAAAAATTCCTAAAATTATATCAATAATTATTAAGCTCTTTTATAACAGGACTGCTATTAAGTCCCTCAGGCATAATCAAACTGCAATGAGAATTCTGCCAGAATTGAGTGTTATCAATTAATTGCCCCGAGAGAGATAGTAACTGGACCTTCTCCTGCTTAGAGCACATTCCAAGAGGTCATAAAACAATTAGCATAAATTACTAAAGGAATCCACAATTTATTATAGGTACCAGGACAGAAAAAATATTATCTAGATTTATCTATATAAAACTTTATTAATTTCTTAAATTATAATTTCAAACTTTCTGCAAACCTATGGAGCTAGACAGGTGATAAATGTCTAGCTAGATAATTACTTCTAATGGGTATTCATGTAAACATTTTATGTTGTAAACTTTTATTTCAATTTATGACTTGAAATTTGGTGTGAACTTGTGATGAATCTTGTAACATGTGACCATGTACTCTGAAAGATGTATAAGTTCTGAGGACAAAGAGATGAGAATTAGTTAGTAGAATGGTCAGTTAGAATAGTGAATTAATTAAATTAATGAATTAGAAATTAGCGAGTTAGGAATCAATTAGTTAGTTAAGACCCCATCACTTAGAATTTTACTTTGTTAGAATCTCTTCTCCTCCACTCAGGACCTTTCCACGTTTCCCCTCAGATAGCTTTTATAAAATACTTTTTACACTTAATAAACTCTATAGCAACTTTTTAAAATGTCTTTTCTTCCTGTGACCCAGCAGTTAGAGCCCAGCAGTTCCTGTTGAGATAGAACAAAGGCCAATCCTCTGTTGTTAGGCTACAGGTGTTAATCACCCTAGCCTGCAGTCTCTTATCCTCAGAAGAAGTTTTTAGGATAGTACAAGGCTATTTACTTAACTCCTTGCTGGTCTTAAGGCTAGGATACAAATGTCAGTTTCTGGCCACAGGATCACTGACTGTAGGTCAGCTATAGTAGCATAGGGGCTGCCTCAAGAAGAACCTGACTGATGGAGGAGGAGAAGAAAGAAGCCTCTCTCTCTCTCTCTCTCTCTCTCTCTCTCTCTCTCTCTCTCTCTCTCTCTCTCTCTCTCTCTCTCTCCCCATATCGGGGCTGGGCTGGCTCCCAGCAGGGATGATCTTAAGAAGTTTTATTGTAAAGGTGAGCCCTGGGTCTGAGCAGCCAAATGACCAAGCAGTGCATTCTCTCAGATGCAAGCCCCAGAAGAGGAAGCAGGCACAAGGCAGGAAGGGGGGTGGGGGGTGGGATGCGGCGAAGTCTGCCAAGACTCGGAATCAGAAGCTGTGGGTGTCTGCAAGGAAGGAACCTGTGATCTGGTAACAGGAAAGGCTAGGTGGAAGGAATCTGGAGGAGAGGCAGAGAAAGAGCAAAGGACCGAGAAACTCGAAACTTGTTTCTGGAGGCGGAGAATGTCCCTCAGCTCACGAACCTGAGAAAAAAGGCAGTCTCGCTTATCAGAAAGAGAGTTAGACAAAGTGGCAGGGAGGGTCGGAAAGGCAAGCATGGGGAGGGGAGCAGAAGGTGCCGTGAGAGAAGGCCAGTCAGGATTGTGAAATTGGAGGCTTCATCACCGAAGTTCAAAGGCTCTGGGTTGGGGAAAGCAGTCAAAACTGTCTGAGCCGTGGGCTGCTGCTTCTGCTGCTGCTGCTGCTGCTGCTGCGGCTGCTGCTGCCTGGGGACCTCAGCCGAAGCTGTCGGCTGAGGGAGTGGCAGAAAAGAGGAGGAATGAAGCTTAGCAGCAAGGCAGGGGGAACAGAGGAAAGCAGATTTTTTAAAGACAGGGTTGCAAAGGTGAGTGGAGGAGGAGTCAGCAACAAACAAAAATTATCATTTCCCTATATCTCTATCTGCATCTTCAATAATATCCTTAATAATATATCAAAAAATTATCACAATAACAATAATATCAGCTTCACTTTTAATTTTCTCATTTAATTCACGACCTATCTTCTGTCACTTCTTGGGGTGTATGATAGGACCATCAATCATAAATCAAGGACACTGTTCATCAATAAACACAAAGAAACTTGTAAGATCTTTTTTCTTAACCCTAATTCCTCTCTCTCTGAGACTTTGTTTGAGGTCCTTTATGAAGGACGCCTCCTTCAACAGTGAATGGCCCATTCTTATGGGACGGAATGAAACTTACCCCGAAGACGACAGGTCACGGGCGATTATCCTGTCTCACTCAATATAACATGCGCGCACTTCTTCTGCCAAAGCTCCATCCGGAGGAATCCGTGCCTCCAGCCCCAACGTTTGGACACCACCTGACCAGACCAGCAGGTCCTAGGTTATTCGTGAGGGACGAGGAGGATTACAACCTGGAAGAAAGGGCGCGAGAGAGAATGGACTCAAGGAAGCAAATGCTTGTCAAGAGTCATATATTTGGGCACAAAGTGCTTATTTATAATACATTTTTCAAAGGGAGGGGTAAGAGGGATCCAGGTAATGAGAAAGTACAGAATCTTCTTGGCCTGTGCCCTGAAACAATGGCGGTCGAACTGCTTACTTCAAAAGATACGGTACACCGCTTTACATCTAAAAATCTATTTGTAACTATTAAGTAGAACCTTGTGGTTGCTAGGGAGATGAAGCTGCAGGGGACATTGTGCAGATGGGGAGAAGTAGAGGGTGAGGGTAAGAGGCGAGGGTCCTGGCTTCTGACAGATTGCCTCTTGAGTTATTTTAATTCATCCATTGGATTAATGGCTGCAAGTGGAAGATGAAGAGTGACATTCAAAATATAATATAGCAGTAAACAAAAATTCAACCACCAAATCACCTGGAATCAACACGTCCTTAAGTATAGATAGGTTATGTATAGCATGGACATGTAATCACAGAGAGACTTGAGTCACAGTGAGACCTAGCAAGCTTATTATGAGATCGTTTTGTAAATTAAAAATACACAGAATTTAACAAGTGAGATTGAATACTTCATGGCAATGGGATAGAAACTTCAAGGACATGTAATAAGTATAGTTCTCAGTTTAGAAAGAACAGAACATGTCTTCTGAATAAAACTTGATGTTAGACTTTTAAAACCTAATCAGTTTTTGTAGCAATGGGTTAACATCTGTCTGTTGATCTGTCTCTTCTCTTCTCTCTCTCTCTCTCTCTCTGTCTCTCTCTCTCTGTGTCTTTCTCTGTCTCTGTTCATCTCTGTCTCTCTGTGTGCGTATGTGTGTATGTATGTATGTGTCTCTGTCTCTCTGTTCATCTGTTTCTCTGTTCATCTGTCTCTCTGTCTGTGTATATGTGTGTTTGTTTGTGTGTGTGTGTGTATAAACCAATGGTCAACATTGGGTATTTTTCTCTATTGCTTTCTACCTTTATTGATTGAACATTTGATTGATTGATTGTTTTGGTAGAGGCTTTTACTGAGACTGAAGTTCACCAACTGACTGAATAGTGAGACTCCAGGATTCTCTTGTCTCTGTTTCTTAGTGCTCAGACTTGAGGTGCAGTCACAGCAATTGGATTTGTGTGTGACTGCGGGAGATGACACATAGGCCCTCATGATTCGTAGCAGACAACTGACACACTGAGCATCTACTTAGCCTCTAAAGATTATTATTTCATTCCTCTTACTATTTTACAGAATATAAACAAACAGGGATCTTCTATAATTCTGGTGGACTACCCTTTACCATGTGATTTAAAACTAACTTTGTTCATTGCAGAATTTAGATGGACCATTACACCCACTAAGGGAGGAAGATTATTCAGATCCTAATGTTTCATGGGGAAATTCATGAGTTCCATGAGGGACTTATTACTTTTTATTAAGCTTAACTAGACAATAGAATAACACCCATGTGTGTAAAGCAGCTACATCCTCAGCAGGCATGAATTTTCTGAAGCCCCCTTTTAAGTCCTGCCTCTTTTGATTACTAAGAAAGATAAGGAAGCAAGTAAAAGTCTGTGGTGAGCTACACATTTGACCTCTGTAGATGGAACTTGTGGCCTATGATCACACGAAACCCCATTTCCTGCTTGAGGTAATGTAATACACACAGGCAGTACATGTGCACACTGCCTATCACTCAGACAGTAAGAGATAGCTAAGCTGAGCTGAGGCAGAACAGACACACTCATACAGAGGGACATGACCCACATGCCTCCTCAGAGCCTGCTCTGTGTGTTGGTGGCCTTGGCTTTCTCTGGTATGAATGCATTCTGTATAACTAAGGATATCAAACAGGAAACATTGCCCAGGCATACGGCAGTTCCTATAGACATGAGGGGGAAGAGAGATTGGAGAGAAGCCAGCAGAATGTGTCTTTAGTTAGGTTTCTCTTTGGGTCTTAAGGTGCCCAATTCCAACAGTGTTTTGTTTACACTATAAGAGGATAAGCTTTTAATTCTTTCTTCTGATTACTTTGCAGGGTGTAATGTGGCCCAGAAAGTGACTCAGATCCGGTCAACAGCAAGCAGGCAGTGGGGAGAAGAAATCACCCTGGACTGTTCATATGAGACAAGTCAGAGCTTGTACCATCTTTTCTGGTACAAACAGCTTCTTAGTGGAGAGATGGTTTTCATTATTCACCAATTTTCTTTTGATTCTCGGAACCAGAAGAGCAGCCGCTATTCTACCGTCTTCCAGAAATCATTCAAGTCCATCAGTCTTGTCATTTCAGGCTTACAGCCAGAGGATTCAGGAAAGTATTACTGTGCTCTCTGGGAAATAGACACAGTGTTTGAAGTGACGGCACAAGTTAAACAAAAACTTGGGCTCCTTAAGCAGAGCCCCCCTGATGGAGAGAGCCCAGCTGAGAAGCGCATCTGCACATCCTGAACCAGAAGGTCTCAACTGTGGATGCTGCATCTGTGGTCTGCATCAGTAGTGTGTTTCTAAGTAAAACCTCAGTCCATGCAATTTAGAAACAGTTATGGTAAGTGGTTTTCTGTAATACTTTGTCTTAAAACAGAGTTAAAAATAGACAACAGCTATACCACTCCTGGGCATATACCCAGAAGATGCTCCAACATATAACAAGGACATATGCTCCACTATGTTCATAGCAGCCTTATTTATAATAGCCAGAAGCTGGAAAGAACCCAGAGTCCTTCAACAGAGGAATGGATACAAAAAATGTGGTACATTTACACAATGGAGTATTACTCGGCTATTAAAAACAGTGAATTCAAGAAATTCTTAGGTAAATGGATGGAACTAGAAAATATCATTCTGAGTGAGGTAACCCAATCACAAAAGAACACACATGGTATTTACTCACTGATAAGTGGATATTAGCCCAAAAGCTTGAAATAGCCAAGATTCAACTCACAGACCACATGAAGCTCATGAAGAAGGAAGACCAAATATGGGTGCCTCCCTACTTAGAAGGAGTAACAAAAATACTCAAGGGAGCAAATATGGAGACAAAGTGTGGGACAGAAACTGAAGGAGAGGCTGTCTGGAGACCATTCCACCTGGGTATTCATCCCATGTGCAGTCACCAAAGGTAGCCGCTGATGTGGATGTCAAGAAGAGCATGCTGACAGGTGCCTGATATAGCTGTCTCCTTAGAGGTCTACCAGATTCTGACATATTCAGATGCAGATGCTCACAGCTAACCATTGATCTGATCAAGGGGTTCCCAATGGAGGAGTTAGAGAGAAGACTGAAGGAGCTGAAAGAGTTTGTGGCCCCATGAGGAGAGCAAAAATACCAACCAACCAGAGCTCCGCAGGTCTAAACCACCAGCCTGGGAGCACATAGGGAGCGACTCATGACTATATGACCCATGCATATCTAGGGGAGGATGGCCTTGTCAGGCATAGGTGGGAGAGGAGATCCTTGGTCCCGTGAAGGCTGAACAGTCTGTGTGTGTGGGAATTCGAGGGTGGGGGGGGTGGGAGTGGTGGGGGTAGGTGGGGGCACATCCTCATAGAAGCAGGAGAAGGGGGAATGGGATAAGGGGTTCCTGGGAGGTGAGGGGAATGGGGTAAGGGGATAAAATCTAAAATGTAAATATAATATCCAATACAAAATAAAAAAAAAAATAGACCACAGAGAATATTGTAGTATTTTTTACAGTTGCTAATCTTGCACTATAATAATTTAAAGTTTCTTTTTCACTTGGTAACAGCACATACCTCAGATTAGATATCTGGAATAGCAAAGGTCATAATTTCCTGGTGAAAGTTACACTCAGAGAAGGAGATCCAGCATGAGTAAAGTAGCCAGAGACAGATTAGAAAGATTTCACCCCATAAAATACTGGTAGTGACTGGGTTAGCCCCACAAATCTTTATCTTTGCATCTAATACTGAGCCTGAGGTACTGAAGGTCAGCACGGCCAGCAGTTTGGAAGGGCAATTGTATGAGCACAGCACCTGACTGCATTGAGACTTGTGAGAATTCAGTGAGATCCAGACAGCCAATGGAATCTAGAAAGATAAACCTCCCCCACCTCCTCAGTCTCTCTGTTTGGGCGAACATCAGAAGTCATTCCATTTGCCAACACGCTACACACAGACTCAACCCACATAAAGAGAAGCTATAGAAGTGAGGAGTAGAATGTTAATGGTAAAGTGAGCTGAAATCTCATTGACATCAAATGTTTATGGGGCCTGAATCTGCAGCACTGTATAAAAAATAATTAAATATATCACACCTGTTTCTCAAGTCTTCTATAGTTGCTTTTTCCATGTCCACTCCCAAAACAGAGCAACATGGGGAAGGAAATTATGAGAAATGTGTTTCCAGATAGGTTTTTATAAAGATTATTTTTTATATCATGTGTGCAACCTTTTTGCCAGCATGTATATGTGTGTACTGGGTGTTAAGTCTGGTGCTCACGGAGGCCAGAAGGAGGTATTAGATTCTGAAACTTAGAATTATTGAAGGGAAGGATTAACCATGTGAATGTCAGGACCTAAATCTGAGTCCTCTGCAAAAGCAGTAACTGCTTTTAACTAGTGAGTGTATGTTCCAGCCCCTGTTTCTAGGTAATTTGCATAAATTGTTTATGATAAAAGAGGTAAATAGCTTCAATTCATCAATTAAAAAACATAGACTACCTGGGAGCATTAACAAAGAATACTATCTGTGACTCCAGGAAACACCTCCCATAGCTAAGAACATCAAACACTGAAAGTCAAACGTGAGAGCTCAGCACACCAGGCAAACAAAAGTTGTAAGCATGGTACAGCAAGTTTCACATCTGAAAGAGTAGACTCCAGACCAAAGCTAGTCAGTAAAGAGAGCCACTACATCACCACAGAGGGTGAGCCTTGTGCGTGTGAGCTCATGGAGCTTTAGCTTTCTGTCCAACAAAATAAACACTAAGTAACATAAGATATCACATGGGGCCGGGCAGTGATGGTGCACGCCTTTAGTCCCAGCACTTGGGAGGCAGAGGCAGGCAGATTTCTAAGTTAGAGGCCAGCCTGGTCTACAGAGTGAGTTCCAGGACAGTCAGGGCTACACAGAGAAACCCTGTCTTGAAAAACCAAAAAAAAAAAAAAAAAAAAAAAAAAGATGTCACATGGGTCCCTAATCAATAATGATCTTAGACTCCAGTGCCTCACTGTGACTTTAGCAAGCCTTCCTAAATTAAAAACCAACAAAGAAACTTCAGAGAGAAGGGATCCTGCAAGTTCACCTCTCTGAATTTGGCAGGAGAATCCCAGGCAGAGAAGAGAAGCCAATGTGCACTCAGAGAACTCACTAAATACAAACAACAAAATTTTGTTAACAAATGTAAACTTTATATTCTTTATATTCTTTCATCTAAGAAGCAAAAGCCTGATGCTTTATTAAAAAGCCTGAGAACAGAGCAAGATAGCTGGATATCTCAGTAATGGTGACAATGCTGGTTGTATCTGACCTAAGAGAATGGAGAAAAACACTAAGTATAAACACACATTGTCCAAAGAACAACAGATCTAAACATCATTAACTCACCTGTTAACAGTGTTGAATGTCTCCGCAAGGCTCTTCTGTAGTCCTGTGCTGTGCTGTACAAGGATCCTGAGGGAAAGCAGAACATCACACAGGGCAGATTTTCCTATCAGGACCTGTCCCATCAAATCCCAACATGTGGGTGCTCTGCTCTCTCTGTAAGTCTAAATTCAACCACTTGTGAAGACTCTCTGTATCTTTAACATTTTCCTTCCTTGAAATATCAGGCTCTAGCATATTCCAAATGTGGAAAAGGAAAATAGTTATTTAAAAACTTACTTATATCTTAAATACTTTCATTGTTTTTTTTTTTTTAAATAAAATCTAAATTATTGAACTTCTGAAAGAATGAGATGGTGGCATTTGGGTAGACAGAAAAGCATAAGTAACCCCCTGAGAGGAACTCTTTTTTTGTTCCTAGAAGACACGTGAAGAAAAGTGGCTGGAAAGTAAGGGTATGGGTATCTAAACAGGACCAACAGAGGAAAGAGGACTCAGAAGGCCATAAAAGACTCAATTCACATCATTTTAGTGAACTCCCAGCCTAAGGGCATCTCCCATGCCCAAGGCATAAAATTTTACTTTCTCATCCTCTGAGGCTCATCTGTCTTTCCCTAGCATTTAGTCCTTTTTCCATACAGGGAAATTTACTCTGCAAAACGCTAGACAACCATCAGAGTTACTGTTACAGCCCCTTCCCTGTGCCCCTCCTACTGGTGGCTAACCATTCTAAACCTCCTGGTTTCCTGTAGCCTGTGTTCTGTCACGCTGTTATTTTCTGTTTCCTCCACCCTTCCCTCCCTCCCCCTCCCTCCCTCCCCACCTGCCCTCCCTTAAGATCTGTGTTTTTCCATTCCTGGTCCGTTTCTAGTTCATTGGCCAATGACATTGGTCCTCTTATCTATGCATACATTAACGTCACAATCTAAGACATGCATATGAGAGAAAACATGCAGTGTTTGTTCTGACAAAACAACAACAACCACAACAACAACAATAAACAACAACAAACAACAACAAAAAAAGATTTTGACCGAATTTGCCACCAGGTCTAATCGAAGTATTTGATATTTGAACTGAGCTCCTGGCTGCCCTCTAGTGCTCATGAGTTAAATTGCAAGAACACCTAGTGTGTCATTGCTGATTTGAAGTTAGAATTTTGTGACAATCGCAGCAGGGAAGGATCCAGGAAGAAGGTTGTGGTATTTGATATACAGCTGTCAGATACAGTGGTGATTCATGTAGGAATGCCAAGTACGATTCATCTATATTCTGCACTGGAGAGCAAAAGACTGCTTAAGATATGGAGCTTAGCCTTGTTGTCCAAGATGGGGCATTTTTAATTTGCTAAGTGAAATTTATGCCTATATTTTGACTTTTTTTTGTAATACAGAAATACCCTGAGATCTAGGAACAAGTAACTGATGGAGAAAAAGCTGCTGTAGGTAGCATGTCATAGTGAGCTTTTGTTGCCTTCCACTCTTCCATCTACCCTCCTAACTAAATGAGCAGTTCCCATTGGCAGTAGGACATGTGACTGATCACAGATACCCAAGAGAAGCCATGAAAGCTGTTATTAGGATGTGCTGTCAAATAGACGTCAGAGGACTCTATGAGTTTGTCTTATGAGAGACACTGGAACTTCAGAGCATGCCTGTAGTCTTTATGGAGTACATGGTAAGCAAATCCAGTTGAGCATCTGAAGTAGTTAATCTCCTGCACTGTGTGGTTTCCATGTGTTTCTTCTTTAGTACTCAGTAGACATGCCAACATTGTTGAATCTTCCCTCCTGGAACAGCATAACAGCATTCAGGAGAGGAGGACTTGGGTTCAAGTTCTGGTCCAACCAATTAGTAGCTGAGGGGAATTTGGCAGACTGCTTCATGAATTCTGCACTTGATTTCCTCATTCCTGCATGTGATCATTGGTAATATCTACTGCAAAGTTCACTATGATGGCTGCCAATGCTTAGTAATCCATGTCAAAGTGTACAAAGTTCATTACAGAAAGGGAAATTGTGTGTATGAGGAAATGAATACCTTGTCAAGTGCCACAAAATGCCCATCACAGCATGGCTTCCCTGTGCTGTTATTGGAAACTATGTTGTCCTACTGAATGACACACATGTGCTTAGCTGCATTCCTTTGTAATTAAGTGTTTATTAGAGTTTTCACAGGGAAAGAAATTATAGTCACTAAGAAAATCTTAATTGTTTTACTCAGTGTGCACAGTAATGTGTTCTTTATGACATTTTTATCCAAATATATCATTGTTTGTTCATATTTACTTCAGCACCACACCCCTTTTCATCCCTGCTCCTGCTAGTGTTATCTTCCTCCAAATATTCCCAGTCTGCATTTGTCTGTCTGTCTTTCTGTCTCTCTCTCTCTCTCTCTCTCTCTCTATATATATATATATATATATATATATATATATATATATGTGTGTGTGTGTGTGTGTGTGTGTATGTGTATATATACATATATATATATATGTATATATGTATACACATACACATGTACATATATATAGTACATACAACCTACTGAGTCCATTGGGTGTTGTCCATATGTACATGTGTTTAGGCCTGAAGAGGTAGGATTGGAAAACCTATGTGGGAGTTTGTCCCTGGAGGAAACTGATCCTACCTCTGTCTGCAGTTTTTATCACCGTATTCTTTGTATTTTGATCAATTGGGGATATTTGTCCTATTTGAGGGGGAACATTCATAGATTTGTCTTTAGAAATTTGATTGTTAATAACTGCCAGGAGGTCTAGCCTACTATGGGCCAGTTCATCCTAGGCAGATGGTCCTAAATTGTATAAGAAATCTATGTGTATAAGGTAACCTGCAAGACAGATAGTAAACAGCATCTCCTTTGTTCATGCTCTATCTCATTGGCTGTGAAGTGCACTGCTTGGCCAGAGGTAATTCTAGATAAAATAGCAGGCAGGGCTGCTTTCAAGTTTCTGTACTGACTTCCCTCAGTGATGGACTGTCATCTGGAATTATAACCTAAAATAAAGCTTTTCCTTTCCCAAGTTGTTGGGGTTTTTGTTTGTTTGTTTTGGTCAAGATATTAGCC
Source organism: Arvicanthis niloticus (assembly GCF_011762505.2). Classification (NCBI taxonomy): domain Eukaryota; kingdom Metazoa; phylum Chordata; class Mammalia; order Rodentia; family Muridae; genus Arvicanthis; species Arvicanthis niloticus. Next base: position 65,659,385 of record NC_047660.1, on the reverse strand, counting down.
ATAGCAACAGATACCAATCCCAATAAGTGTAGTCAATACTTATATAGGTAAGTGCTGGAATTGAAGGAGTGTGCCACCACCACCCAGCTCTGATATTTGTTCTACGTCTTCTTCTTTAATGTTCCCTGAGCCTTGACAAGGAGGTTAATAAAAATGTCCCATGTAGGGTTGAGTGCTCACAGTTCTTTTATCTTTAGTTCTTTGACCAGAGAAGTGTTTCTGCACTGAATGCTTCCCACTGCCAAAAGAAGCTTCTCTGAACAACATTGACACCACTGGCAGCCTGCGGATATAAACAAACATTTTGTATTAGTTTGTGTCTCTGTTGTGGGGATAAGCCATAACATCAAAAACCAAACTAGAGATGAAAGGTATTATTTCATCTTGCCACTTACAGTCTGTCCTAGAAGGAATCTAAGGTAGAAACTCAAGGCAGGAATCTGGAGGACAGAACTGAACCCGAGATCATGGAAAAAAAATTGCTATCTGGTTTGACTCACTGGCCCACCTAGCATTCTTTCTTCGAGAAGCCAGGACCACTTGTCCAAGGGAGACCTACCTATAGTGAACTAGGCCGGCTCACAGACATTTTTTTTTTTAGTTTCATTTATATGAGTACACTGTTTTTATCTTTAGATACACCAGAAGAGGGCATTGGATCCCATTAAAAATGGTTGTGAGCCACCATGTGATTGCTGGAAATTGAACTCAGGTCCTCTGGAAGAGCAGTCTTAACCACTGAGCCATCTCTCCAGCCTTTTTTTTCCCTCACAGACATTATTAATAAAGAAAGCACTGTGCAAATGCATAGATATGTTTGCATGTCATTCTGAGTGAAGACATTCCTCAGTTAAAGTTTCTTTTTCCCAAACAACTGCAGATTGTGTCAAATTTCCAAATATAAATGCCATAGTTGAACACTTGTTAATTCGACATATAGGCATGTCATTACTAAATCATAACCTTTCCTTCTTGGTGATTCCTAGGATATCTTGTTGATATTACAATATAAAGCATAGCATAACTTTAAAATGCTCACAGTCTTTAAACAGTTCTCACTTTACATTTTCAGAGACCCTTTAAATATTCAAATTTAAGAGTCTATCTTAAGATCTTAAGGATGAATTCTTGTACAATAAAAACAAATTAAAACCAGGGAACAGTTACAATCAGATTACAGTTACAACCCAGATCCACCGGAGTAAATAAATAGTTCATTGTTTGGTATCTGGTACTCACTCATGGTTTTCTGGGCTCTAAAGGGCTTGATTATCTCCACTTCAACAGGTTTGACATCCACAAAACATGTAGCTTCTCTCATAGGCTCAAGGTGGACCCACTCTACAGGTGCCACTGTAATGATGGCTGTCCCACAGTCCCAATGTCTTCAACATGTTGGAGTCTCCACTGCTGTTGAGGCTGCACCTTCATTAAGGCCTCTCCATGCGGCTCACTATTGTCTTCTTTAATCCTGGATCTCCACTGAAATTACATCTATCCTTAAGTATTCATCATGCTGTTTTAATTGTTATGGTTCTGTAGTAAATTTGAAATCTGTAACTTCATCACCATCCTTGTTGTGTGTGGTGGCTTTGGCTCTCTTTGGTCTTTTGTACCTCCATATCAATTTTGTACATTAGTTTTCTCTCTATGTCTATAAAAAATGGCCTTGAAATTTTATTTAAGGTTTATATGAATTAATCTTGTAAAACTTGCTATCCTACCAAAACCCAGTATATAGGTATGATATAACCATAATAAAAATCTCTGGTATATTCTTAATGTGATTTCCCTTTCTTTATCTTTTAAGTATTAGTGTTGAAGGTCTTGACTTGAGTTTGGTTAATTTTTACTTAATTTTGTACAGGGTGACAGGCATTGTTTTATTCTTCTATACAGAGTTATCTATTATTCACCAGCACCACTTACTGAAGAAAGTGCCCTTTCACCATTGCATGTCCTAGAGTTGTGTTGTTTTGCTTCTGAGTCTTCAAGTCTAATTCCATTGGTTTATGTGTTTTGTATGTGTGTGTGTGTGTGTGTGATTATGTTATTATCTGTGTTTTATAGCAGGTAAAGTAGACATCATAGAATATTTTAATAGAGTTCCTTCAGTTTCTACTCATGGAGCATTTTGAAGAGCATGGCTACAGTTCATTAAAGGTCTGGGGGAATCTGGCATTCAGTGTCCTGTCCTAACCATTTCTCTGTGTGGAGGCTCTAGCTGCTTCACTCTCACTGCCTACTACAGATCTTTTTATGTGGTTTATATCTTCCTGATGTAATTTGGTAATTTATATATATTCAGTAATTCATCTACTTTTATATTTTCAGCTTCTTAGAGTATAGTTTCAAAATAAGCAGGCTTAACAGCCCATGGGATTTATTCGTAACTCTTGTAACACCCGTTTTCACCTATAGCTTTATGAATTTGTGTTAGTCTCTTGGTTAATTAGGATCAGGACTTCCAATGTTTTCCTTTAACAAACTATCTTTGTTTTATTTTTAAATGTTTTTGTCATATACCTTCTATTTCATGTTCTGTATTATACTTTATTACTGCTGTTTTATCACTTCTTCTATTTTGAGGTTTTGCTTTTTTCTTTTTCTAGAACCTTGAGGTACATCATTAACATTCATTTGTTTATTTGATAATCCTCCTGTTTTATTTTTATCTTGCTTATCTTTTTATCTGTTATTTAAGAATCTCATTATACATACACTATGTTTAATCAAATTTAATCATCATTCCCTCATTTCTAAATCCTATCATATTCAACTCATAACACCCTCTCCACAAGCCTCGTGTCCTTTGTTTGTTTAGAGCTACTGAGTCTACTTAAAATTTTCAGTGTGTGGATGAATGTGGAACCATATCCTGGATCATGGGTAGACCTCCATGGTGACATGACTGAAGACTACTGACTCTCTTTCTCCAGCAGCTATTGATTGTAAGTAGCTTGTGTTTTAGGGGTGGAACTCCATGATCCTTTCTCCTGTCTGTGTGGGAATTTTGGATGGCTTGATTGTATAGATCTTGTAGTCACAGCCAATTATCCATTCAATCACTAAAGGGCAATTAGGTTGTTTCCATTTCCTAACTATTGTGACCAATGTAGCAATGAACATGGATGAACAAGTATCTTTGTAGTAGGATATAGTGTCCTTTGGGAATCTGTCCAGAAGTGGTATATCTTGATCATATGGCTGGTCTAGTTTTACTTTTCTGAATAACATCCATATTAGTTTCCGTATCGATGACACTAGTTTACACTACCAACAGTGAATAAGAACCCCCTGTCTCCACATCATCATTTGTCATTTTTCTCTTTGCCATTCTGACTGGAATAAGACTAAACCTTAAAATAGTTTTAATTTTCATTTCCTGGTGGGTAATGATTTTGACTATATAAAATTTTTTCTCAAATTTGTATTTCTTCCTTTAAAACTGTTCATTTCAAATCCCAATTTTTATTAGGTTGTTTCTGTCTTGCTAGTTAATCCTTGCCTTCAGTGGTCTATAGCTGAGGAAGGTGTTTCCCATTCTCTAGGCTGCCTCTTCATTCAAATGATGGTCTTCTTTGCTGTATAGAAGGTTTCAGTTTCACAAAGTTCTGATCATTGATTGATGGTCTTAGTGCTTGTACTACTGGAACCTTGTTCAGGTTGAAGCAAATTCCCTACAGTTCAGGACATCAGGTCTTATGCTGAGGCTCTTGAGACATTTGGAATTAAGCTTGTTCAGAGTGAAAGATGAAGATCTAATTATATTTTGGAGGATAAAGCCTATCTACCATGGCTGATGTGGTCTTTCTGAAGTGTTCTTGAGTTTGATTTGCAAATGTTTTATTGAGAATTTCTGCTTGTATGTATGTTATGGAAATTGATCTACAATTTTCTCTTTTTGTTGGATTTTTGACTAGATTTGTTATCAGGGTAATACTGCATTCATAAAAAAATTTGGAAATTTCCTTCCTTGTGGATTTATGGAATAATTTGAGGAATATCAGTGTTAGTTCTTCGAAGGTCTTATAGAACTCTGTGCTGAATTCATCTGGCCCTTGTCTTTTTCTAGATGAGTAAAAGGTGTTTGTTTGTTTGTTTGTTTTTGTTGTTTTGTTCTTGACAGAGTCTTTCTGTGATGTAGCACTTGCTATCCTAGAACATGCTATGTAGACAATAACTCTGACTTGGAACTCAGAGTTATTCAACTGCCTCTGCCTCCCTACTGTTAGGATTAACAGCATGTGTCTTTTTGCCTTCCCAGTTAGGGGATTTTTAATTACTGCTTTCATCTTATAGGCCGTAACATGTCTGATTCAATGTTTTTACTTCATCTTAATTTAACTTTGGCAAATCTTATGAAATTGTTCTGTTTTCTTTAAATTTGTAATTTACTTAAATATAAATGTTTGTAGTACATTCTTCTGATTCTATGAATTTCTTTTGCGTCTGTTATAATGTCTCCTTTTCATCTCTAACTTTATTAATGTTGGCTTTATCACTTTCTTTTGCTTAATTTGGGTAAAAGCATATCAATCTTTTCAAATACCAAGCCTAGGTTTAATAAATAAATTGTGCTCTTCACTTTTAATTAACCTCATCCGTGATTTGTTGATCTCTTCTCATTTATTATTTTAGGGGTGCCATTTTTTTCTTGCATTTCTAAGGCTTTCCTATACATATTTAGCTATGAACTGGAGAGTTCTCAGTTTGTTTTGATGTAGGCCCATACTGTTACAGATTCTTCTTTTTCTGGGTGTGGTAAACATGCCTTCAACTCCAGCATCCAGGAGGCAGTGGCAGGTGATATTTGTGATTTTGAGGCCAACCTGGTGAGAACTCACAACTAAATACTGAATTCCAGGACAACCAGGATTACAAGCAGAGAGACTCTGTCTCAAAAAACCAAAAACTATTGACTAAGCCTTCATGGTGCCCCATAAATATTATGCTGTGTTTTCATTTTCTTTACATTCTAGGGATTTAAAATTTTCCATCTTGACTCCATTACCAGTTAAGAGTGTGGTATTTAGTCTCCACGGGCTTGTGTTCTTTCCACAGTTTCAACTGCTTTTAGCAGCTATCTTTATTGCATTGTTATGAGATTTAATACAAGATGCTATCATAAATGTCCTACATTTGTTGAGACTTGCTCTCTGTCCTAATACCTGGTCAATTTGTAAAAGTTGTCACGGAGTATTGAGAAGTATGTGTATTCTTCGGTGCTTGTGTTGAATATTCTACGTGATCTATTCCATGGCTTTTCACTGAAGTTTCATTTCATTGATTGTTTAATTTTATGAAGTATTTCCATTTTTTTTTTTTTTTTTTAGCAACTTTATTTTGTTGTTAAACTGCATTTTCACGTCTTGGATTGACTTCCTTATTTCATTCATCTCTTTGGTTTTTTTCTTTGTTTTGCTTTGCTTTTATTTTTCTGGACTGTATTCATGTCTTTGTTGATTAACCATACTTATAATCATTCATTTGAATTCTTTGTCTGGAATTTCTTCCAGGTGATGTGTATGTACACTTAATATGAGATTAGTAATTTGTGAAATAGATCTATACCATGGTTTCACATCTTGTTTCTGTGTTGGAATTTCACATCTACAGTACATTGTTGGTTACAGTTCTTCCTTATTCTTTTTCTTCCTTTGCTACTCCCACATCCCATCATCCTTGTTCACTCTGCCTTTCTTCTTAGTGGAGGGATTTATAATATACAGAAGAAAACTAAGTGAGAGTAATTTTCCTACATGGGGCTGGTACATAAAGTTCCAGAGAGGTATGTGTTGTCCTAAGCTAGAACAGTCAGGTAGCCTACTTGTTACAGAAGGCTGTATGGCCTGGGCTCCTAGAACAAAGTTCCTAGAGGATTTAGATGTATCTGGTACAGCAGGCTGGCCAGGGACTGGAGGATAGTTTCTGAATTGTGTGCAGCTAAAGAGGGGAAGACAAGTCCTTTTCTGGAGGAGGCCCATGTGTGTTTGTTTACCAAGTTTCTGGGTGGAGTAGGCATGTCTAAGCATAGGTTTTGTTTTCTTACTTGTAGGAGGCTCTGTATGCTAGACTTCTGAAGCAAAATCCAAGGGATTCCTGGGAGCTGTAGGTGGGTCTGGTTTATATGCCCATGGAGAATTCTGAAGCTTATTTTCCAGGTGTTATAAGTGGGTCTCACCAGAAGAGGGTTCTGTTTGCTATTCCAATGAAAGTATTTATAATTATAAATATTTCTTTTAAAACTGCAAACTGCTTTAAACAATTTTACCTAAAACTTATAATTGAGAGAGAGAGAGAGAGAGAGAGAGAGAGAGAGAGAGAGAGAGAGAGAACCTAGTGTTTAACATTTGGTGAATGAAATTCACACACATCTTTGAAAGGTGCTCACCCTCACATCACCAAATCCCCATTCAATTCATCTTTACATAGAACATGCTAACTAATAATGAGGAAAGAAATGTCAAAATCAGAAGACACCATGGATCAAATGGACTTAACAGACACACTCCATACGAAGCTTCAGAGTACACATTCTTCTCAAAAGCACGTGAAACTTGTTCTAAAATAGATCACATTAGTCACCAGGATTTAAGCCTTAACAAGTACAAAAGAATGAAAGTGATTGCTTGTATCTTGTAAGCTTGTGGTGGGAGTAGGATTAGAAATTAATAACAAGAGAAACTGAACAAGTACATGGAGATGGGGAAAGGGCCAATGATTCATTGAAAACAAGCATGGAAAAACTTTAAAATTCTTAGAATAAAATGAAAAACAAGCCACAAATTATTAAAACCTTTTAGATACATTAAAAGCAGTTATGCAGGCAGAAATATGGTTTAGTGTGTAAACTCCATCTGTCTCTCTATCCATTTCTATCTTTCTCCTCTCTCTCTCTCTCTCTCTCTCTCTCTCTCTCTCTCTCTCTCTCTCTCTCTGTGTGTGTGTGTGTGTGTTTTCAAATGTTGCATTCACTTTAGGTGTGTCCCTTTTCTATGTACTTGACTAGTCTGATCGTCATCAGTTCTAAAATCTTTCACTAAGCAGTTTCCTACTAGTTCCAGAAATTCCAAATTTCTGGGGTGACTAACGTCTAAACAGGCATTGTATCCTGGGCATTTTGGGATGTTGGGGAGGCAGGAGAACAGTGAAATCCATCAATGGAGTACCTGTCTCCATGTTTTCTAATTCTACTTAAATTACAGCATTAAATATTCTGTCAAGAATGTCTCAGAAATATTTATTCTAAGATGATAGAAGTATGTGAAACTGTGTGCTATAGGTAAATAACTTTCAATCATTTTCAGCTCTGCATTCTATAACTCTAAGACAATTTTTTAATAAAAGCAAAAGATAAACAGATGAAAAAATGTCATAAAGAGCAGCTTGTGCTGCAGGAAGGAGCTGTCCACAAGGGGGCAGAGCATCTCCGCTCCTGCAAAGTCACAAAGACTTTCCTTGCCTGTTGTAAGAGCAGCCTGTAGTCAGCAGCCCTCTGTGCAGACAGCTGAAGAAGAAACCCTCTGTGCTGTGGAGGACAGAGGAGGTGAGCTGATCAGAGAAGCATTCTGTCTGTCTGAAGGCTACAGTCTGGAGGGAGAGCAATGAAGACAGTGACTGGACCTTTGTTCCTGTGCTTGTGGCTGCAGCTGAACTGTGAGTGAGAGCTTTTGGGGAACAAGGTGTTGGTCAGTATTCATTATCAGTCTGTGGAGCAGACTGGTCTTGTCCAGATTACCTGAAATCACCATAGGAAGGAAAGCAGTGTCTGGAGAATGGCAGCCTGATGGTCTTCTGGTGTTTCCTTTTGCACAGGTGTGAGCAGAGGAGAGCAGGTGGAGCAGCGCCCTTCTCACCTGAGTGTCCAGGAGGGAGACAGCGCCGTTATCATCTGCACCTACACAGATCCTAACAGTTATTACTTCTTCTGGTACAAGCAAGAGCCGGGGGCAGGTCTCCAGTTGCTTATGGAGATTCTCTCAAGCATGGAAATAAAAGAAAGACAAGGATTCATTGTCCTACTGAACAAGAAAGACAAGCAACTCTCCCTGAATATCACAGCTCCCCATCCTGGGGACTCAGCCGTATACTTCTGTGCAGTCAGTGCACAGTGCTCCCCATGCACGTCCTGTCTGCACATAAACCTGAAACCAGGGCTGGAGACAGATGTATTTTCCTCTGTTGAGACCAAGAACTTCCTATATTTTATGCTTCGTAGAGAGATATTTTAAACGTCTTGAAATCCTGTTTGTAAAACATACAATGAGTGATAGAGCATCTTGAATGACATCTTAGTGAGAATAACTAATTAGATGTCAAGACTCTAGAGTTGACTGTCAGGTGCCATTTTGATCGCCCCCACTCTAAAGACATCTCAGTGCAACTGTAAGAGAATACTCAGAATGGAAAGGTTCTTCTCTTTTAATAATGGCACTTAGCATGTCTACTAGGATATTAATACACAGTATAGAAAATCATTAAAATAGAAAGCAAATATTTTCTTAAAGTATTATAGAAATTAGAGCCATAAGGAGTAGTCTTGACTTTCACATTTGCCCTGCCATAGCCACTTCACAATTGCAAGTCATAAAACTATTTTTATGATTTTATAACATATTTTCACAGCACTCTCTTATAGCTATTGTAATCATCTCTTTGAGCTGAAAGATGGTACCTGAAGTGTGATATTGCCTCTTGCAAAGATAAACTGGTGCTTGAAGTAATTTAAGTTCTCTAGAATAATAGTTCTGTTAGCCTCTCCCCTGTTTTGATAGAGCTCTCATTTACGGCATCATTGAATCCTCTCAATTTCCTGAAAGTTTTCCAGTTTTACATCATTTTAAAGGGAATTTGTGATTTTAAATTAGGACATTAAGGTTTCCTTTTTACCATGGGGTATACTTGTTTTATTAAAAACATTCCAGGCAGAGGTAAGAAGAACAGAGTAGATGTAATTATAAAATAAAATTATCAAGACAGAGCCCAGCATGTTGTCCCTAGCAGGAATGGTAAGTTAGTCATGTCTGTACCACAGAAGGCCTCCACTGTACAGTCTACCAGTGTGCTTTGTGCACCTGTGTAATTTGTATATAACTGTTTCCTGTGTGATGCCATCATTACCATGAGAAGAGTATTGGTCACTTCACATACATCATTAGTAATGACAGTGTTGCTGTCATTACTAATGATGTATGTGACATGTTCATGAAATAGCTAATGATCAAATTCATATCTTTTCTTCAGGATACATGTATTTAAAAACCATCTCAAATATTTTCTGAAATACTTTATAACAAACAATTGATGTTAAACATAGTTGATGGTTTGCTGGCCACTACTATGATTTTAATTAGTATATGCAACATCTTCCTCCTTTATTCCAACGACCCTGGATATTAGTAAGGGTCACACCTGCTGTGCTAAAACACCACGACCAAAAGCAACTTGGGAAGGAAAGGGTTTATTTCTGCTTACATCTCCTCAACACAGTCAATCGATGAGGAAAGTCAGGATAGGAACTCAAACAGGACAGAAACCTGGAAGTAGAAGCAAATGCCTGGGCAATGGAGGGGTACAGCAGCTGGGGTTGGGCAGCCTTTGCTCAGTTCTCTATGACTTTTGACCTGTTTGGGATTTTTGTAGTCTTCCAAAAGGAACTTCTTTGTTAGTGAGGGCTGCACTTATCTTTGGACATAAGGGTAAGTTTTGAGAAGGTACTTATAGAAACTAGATGAGGAAAGTGGCAGAATTAGGTTCTTCTCTAGGTTCCATGGCCTCACCAATGCCAGGAAGTTGGCTGGGCTTACAGTGCCAGATGAGACTTCCTTCCTACTGAGGGGGCTGTAAGTACAATTAGATGCTGTTGGCTACTACGAAGATATATGACTGACACCATTGCATCTTTGGGGGATATTTTGTTGTGCGGGCGATTGCTGTTGCTGAAAGGCTTTACAGCAAGGTAGAACTATTAACTGTTTTTGTCCTGGGCAGCCTTTTGTACTTTCCACTGCCTTTAACAGTAGGCATTTAGCTTTAAATTCTGAAAGGCAAGCATAGGCAACTGCAATAACCTATATTGTTTAGTGAACTCTTGGACTTCACCAACAACTCTAAAGGAGGCTTTTCATGCTTGGCACTGGGATTTTGTTAGCCAGTCTATGGCTTTTGTAGAGAGTGTTACCACCTTAAGTAGTAGAACTTGATATGTGTTTGTTTGTATTTCATTTACATATAGTATATATTATTTTAGATAAACTCTAAATATGATCACTTACGTTTGCTGCTTCCTTCTCCCTCCTCCTCTTCCTCCTCTTCTTCTTTAATTTGGGCAGGGTCTCACTATGCCTCTTGAATGTCCTAGAACTCACTCTGAATACCACTCTGGCCTCAAACTCTCAGACACTCACCTGCCTCTGCCTCCCAAGTACTGAGATTAAAGGCATGTGCCGTTAAACCTGGCTCTTCTGTGGTTTTTAAAACATACGTAGTGTTATTCGTTCTCCCTCCTTCTTCCTTCTTTGTCTGCATATTGATCTCTATTCACTCTCTCTCATTTTCCCATTTCTTTATTAAGAACACCCTTGGCATTCTAAGCCTCTCACTAGAGTGTTTTTTCCTACTATGATACTTTTTCACTTTCCTAGTTTTTGAAATAACAATTAAGAGAGACCATGTGATGCTTGTCTTTGTGGGTCTGGGTTACCTCACTCAGTATAATATTTTCCAGTTCCAAGTTTCATCCTCTTACCTGCAAAGGTCATGACTTTATTTTCTTTATACCTAAATACTACTTCATAGGGTATATACCATTTTTTTCATGATTCCTTCAGTAATGTCGGAGCATTTAGGTCATTTCCATCTTCTAGCTATTATGAACAGAATAGCAAACATGACTAAGTATCTATGGAATAGAATTGCATTCTTTGAACATGTACATAAGAGTAGTATGGCTAGGTTGTGTGGTAGATTTAATTTTAGGGTTCGGCATGCTGACTTCCAGAGTGGCTGGACCAGCTTGCACTCCTATCAATAGTCAATGAGGGCTCCAGTTTCCCCTCAGCCTTCCCAACATTTGTTGTCAGTTGTCTTGTTTATCTTAGCTATTCTTATTGGGATAAGACAAAATCTCAAAGTATTTTTAATTTTTAATCTTGTAATTGCTAAGCGTGTTAAATACTTTGTAATATTTCTTAGTCATTTTTATTTCTTCTTTTGAGTGCTTTCTACTCTAAACCATAGCCCATTTTGTAATTGAGTAGTTTGGTTTTGACAATTTAAAAATTCTTTGTTATATGCATAGTAGTCCTTGGTCATGTGTCTAGCTGACAATACTTCTTTCTCATTTTGTGAGTTTTGTTTTTATTAGCTTGTTTCTATTAGCTGTATAGAAACCTTATAGTTTTATTTTTGCCCCTGGGGAGGTGATCAGGGTCTCTGGGACAAGATTTGTGTGGCTGTGTACCACTGGCCAGGGAAGAACTCAGGGCTGAACTAGGGTGGGGATTCGTAAGGTGAAACAAGCAGTGTAATATATTCTTACTAGGGTTAATGGTAGGGGAGTGAGCTTTATGAGGCCAGGTTGGGAGGAAGAAGGAAGCCAAATTCTGCCATCCTCCTGTTTGAGGTCTCCAGAATTGAAGCTCCCTTGGCCCTTTCTCCATAACCCTGGGCAGTTAGGCTCCGACCATCCTACAGGTCAGATTTTGGCCTCAATTTTTGGACAAAAGGAATCCTCTTAAGAAAGTCCTTTCCTATATCTATATGATCTAGGTACTGTTGTCTATGTTTTCTCTTAGCAGTTTCAGGGGTTCATGTTAACAATGAGAACTTTGATTTATTTGGGGTTAGGCTTTGTGCAAGGTGATAGGTACAGGTGTAAGTAAGTTTATACTTCTACACTTGGACATCAAATTTTTCCAGCATTATTTGTGGAAGGTGCTGTTTTTTTAGCAAATTAGTCAAATAGGAAATGGCTGAACTTTTGTGCACTAGTGTTTGGGTCTTTGATTTTGTTCCATTGGTCCATCTTTTTAGTGTTAGTATTATATTGTTTTATATACCATTGGGGAGTTCATTTGCAGTCCTTATGGCATATATATATATATATATATATATATATATATATATATATTACACACACACACACACACACATGACCTTGGCCAGAGTCCCATTCAAGTACAGGCAGTAGTCTCTACTCAAACATGTTCCTAGTTATATCCAGGTATGAGAGTAATCCAGGTATGAGAGTAAAGGATTTGATCTTCCCCAAACAGTTTTAAATTCTTGAACAATAGAGCAAAGTGTGACTTGTGAATTGCAGAAGACTAAAAACAGAAGCAAATTATTATTATTATTATTATTGGATTTATTTATTCACTTCACATCCCAATATTATCCCCCCCTCTCACAATACCCTCTCACACAGATTTTACCCCATCCCCCCTTACCTTTTTTTTCTGAGAAGGGGGAGCCTCTCTGAGTATATACCCTCCCCAACTCTCCTATCCATGCACATCAAGTCACTGAGGCCAGACTACTCAGCCAAGTTAGGGGAACAGGATCCACAGGAGGGCAACAGATACAGGGACAGCTGCCACTCCAGTTGTTGGGGGACCTGCATGAGGACTAAGCTGTACTTCTGCTACCTATGTTCAGGAGGCCTAGGTCCAACCCGTGTATACTATTTGGTTGGTGCTTCAGTCTCTGAGAATAGTCCCCAAAGGTTCAGATTAGTTGGCTCTGTTGGTCTTTCTGTGGATTCCCTGTGTTCCTTGGGTCCACCAGTTCTTCCCCTAACTCTTCCACAAGATTCCCTGAGCTCCATTTGATGTTTGGCTGTGGGTCTCTGTATTTGTTTCCATTGGCTGCTGGGTAGAGCCTCTAAGAAGACAGTTATGCTAAGATCCTGTCTGCAAGCATGACAGAGTATCATTAGTAGTGTCAGAGATTGATTAATGTCCATGGGATGGGTCTCAATTTAGGGCAGTCATTGGTTGGCCACTTTCTGTGTCTCTGCTCTATCTTTGTCCCTAAACATCTTATAGTCAGGACAAATTTTGAGTCGAAGGTTTGTGGGTGGGTTGCTGTCCTTATCACCCACTGGGAGACTTACCTGGCCACAAGAAGTGGCCACTTCAGAATCCATATCCCCCACGGCTAGGAGTCTCAATTAGAGTTGCACACATTGCAACTCTAGGAGTCACCTTGCTCCCCTCACCAGTGCAGGTCTCCGGCACATCTTCCTCCTCCACTCACCACCTCTGCCCAACACTGATTTTCCTTCTTTTTCCCCATACCAGATCCCCCATTCCCCCTCCTTTCATTCAGTTCCCCTTTTCCATCCACCTTCAATATATATTTTATTTTCTCTTCCGAGAAAGATTTAATCAGCCTCCTTTAGATTCTTCTTATTTGGGTTTCTTACATCTCTGGGTTATAGTATGGTTACCCTGATTTTTATGGCTAATATCCATGTAAAAGTGAATACATACCATGCATTCCTTTTGGGTCTGGGTAGCCTCACTCAGCATGATACTTTTTAGTACCATCCATTTGCCTGCAAATTTTGTGATGTCCTTGGTTTTAATACCTGAGTACTATTCCATTGTTTAAATGAACCACATTTTTCTTTATCTACTCTTCAGTTGAGGGATTTCTAGGTTGTTTCCAGTTTTTGTGTATTACAAATAAAGCTGCTTGAATATAGTTGAGCAAGTGTCCTTATGGGAAGGTGGAATCTTTTGGGTTTATGACCAGGAGTGGTATGGCTGGATCTTGGGGTAGAACTATTCCCATTTTTCTGAAAAACCACCAAATTGATTTGCAGAGTGGTTTTTACATGTTTTCACTCCAGGCAGCAATGGAGGAGTGTTCTGGTTGCTCCACATCCTCAACAGCATGTGCTGTCCCTTGAGTTTTTTATCTTAGCCATTCTGTTGGGTGTAAGGTTTCAAGGCTATTTTGATTTGATAGAGATTTTTCTGTTGAGAATTCTTTGTTTAGCTTTGTACTTCATTTTTAAATTGTGTTATTTGTGTTGTTTTTATCACTATTGCTCTATAGTACAGTTTGAGGTCAGGGATGGTGATTTCCCCAGAAGTTCTTTTATTGTTGAGAATAGTTCTCACTATCCTGGGTTTTTTGTTATTCCAAATGAATTTGCAAATTGCTCTTTCTATCTCTATGAAGACTTGATTTGGAATTTTGATGGGGATTGCATTGAATCTGTAGATTGCTTTTGGCAATATGGCCATTTTTACTAAATTAATCCTACCAATCCAGGAGCATGGGAGATCTTTCCATCTTCTGAGATCTTCTTCTATTTCTTTCTCCAGAGATTTGAAGTTCTTATCATACAGATCTTTCACTAGTGTAAGTTGATCCCTTTACTTCTCATCACATAAACACCACTAGTAAAACCATAACCTACCATTTCTTGTTTGTACCCAATGATATAATGCTAATACTACAATGTAAAACACAGTATAACTTTAAAAGTTCAAAGCGTATTTAAAATATCTCTTTAAAAGTCCATTTTTAAATTGTGGAATCCTATAAAAATTAGATATATATATATAATTATATATTATAATGTAAATATATTACATTGAATATGGCATAATACCATTATATTATTATATATTCCATGATATATTATATAAAATTATGATATAATATATAACATTATGTATAATATTGTAAATATATATATATATATATATATATATATATATATGTAATTTTTATAGAATCCCACAATTGAAAAACTGGACTTTTAAAGAGACATTGTATATTTTAAATAAGCTTTAAACTTTTAAAGTTCAATTGTGTAAATGAACTACATTTTCTGTATTCATTTCTGTCGTGGGACATCTGGGTTGTTTATAGCATCTGGCTATCACAAATATGTCCATTATGAACATATGAACCTATGGCATGGAGGGGCATCTTTTGGGTATATTCCCAAGAGTGGTATTGCTTCAGGGAGATTTATTTCTAATTTTCTGAGGAACCTCCAGATTGATTTCCAGAGTGGTTATACCAGTTTGCAATCCTACCAGCAATGGAGGAGTGTTCTTCTTTCTCCACATCCTTGCCAACATATGTTGTCACCTGAGGTTTTGATCTTAGCCATTCTGATTGGTGTAAGGTGGAATCTCAGGGTTGTTTTGATTTGCATTTCTCTGATCACTAAGAACTTTGAACATTTCTTTGGGTGCTTCTCACCCATTCAAGATTCCTCTGTTGTGAATTCTTGGTTCAAATAATATATAATATACACTATTTATATATTTATCACATAGGTTGTTTTTGCATGCTTGTGGTGCTGTGTGTGTATGTTGTGTGTGTGTGATATGTATGTTAGTATTTGTGTGTGTGCATGTGATGTGTTTGTGTCTGTACGATGTTTGTAATGTGTATGTATGTGTGTGGCATATATTCAATAGATGTCAGTGCCTTGTATGGTGTGTGTGTGTGTGTGTGTGTGTGTGTGTAATGTGTGTCTGTAAGTGTAAGAGTATACTGTATGTGTAACATTCACTTGTGCGATTGATGGCATTTATGTGCCTTGGTGCATGTAAGTTGGTCAGAGGACAACCTGGGGTGTGGGTCATCACATTCTACCTTGTTTGAGACAGGGTCTCCTCTTCAGCACTCGAGGTTAGCTGCTCCCAAGTGCTTCCTGGGAGTAGATTCTGTCTTTACCACCTATCTTGCTCTGGAACAGTGGTTCTCAACCTTCCCAATGCTGCTACCCTTCAGTACAGCTCTTATGTTGTAGTGAACCCCAACCATAAAATCATTTTCATTGCTACTATATAACTGTAGTTTTGCTGCTGTTATGAATGGTGATGTAAATATCTAAAGTTTCTGATAGTCTTGTGAAAGGTTCCTTTGATCTACCAAATGGTATTGATCCACAGATTCAGAAGTGCTGCTGTAGAAGAAATAGAATTATAAATATATGCTGCCATGTCCAGCCTTCCAGGAGCTCTGGAAATCTGATCTCAGGCCTTCCTGTTTGTATGTAAAGTGCTTTTAAGCACTGAGCCATCTCCTAGCTGACTTATTAACATTTTTAAATAAGAATATGAGGTTAGTAATTCCAGTGATTTTTTTGATGTTCTTCAATTTTGGGATTTGAATTCTGTCAACGTAGAGGAGTAGAGAATCCTGCTGTATTATACCCCTGACAAGAAAGCTGTGTCGCTCTAGGCAACATGGCACCCTTTGATTTTACATATACTGGGCTTGGTAAATTGCCACGGTAACTGAAAACCAGCACGAGTTGCTGCTCTTTGTTTTTGATGTGCTTCTTTCTTTCGGACCAAACTTTAATTTGACAGCATCTTCTGGAAGTACTTGTAAATCTAACCACTTAGATGAGTGTCATTCTTCTAACACTTGTGGATTAGGGTTTTTTTCTTTATACTGTTGTTCTTTAAGTTATGGGGACGTTTGAAACACACACACACACACACACACACACACACACGCTCCACAACTTCATTTATAGACTAAACATTCACTGGCATAGGTAACCCTGCCCCAGGAAAGACAAACCCTACAGGAAGGAACAGATGAGAGAAGACCCATCTTCCTTCTTGTTTCTGAGTGCAAAGAAATACATCCTGTGATTTAATCAATGTGTTCCATTGGTTCCGAAAAAGCTAAAGTTTTTAATCACAAGTTTCTTTCCTTGAGGACAGTTCTTTAACCAGCCATGGGGGGCTCTAGGTTGTAGTTCCTCTAACTCTAGTAAGAAAACTGCTATCTATCTTGTCATAGATAGCAGAGGCAATCTAACTTCATGCAATATGTGTACCATAATGCATTGCCACCATAGCTGTGGTGATCATTCACACTCAATCTGAGACAATTGCATCCAAAGTCTGAGGTCCACTTCATAACCTGGTCTCATAGGGAATATTACAAGCCATCCACTTTCACCAGATGCTAGAACTAGTATCTTAAATTAGGAAAAGACACAATGTGCTTTGTGAGAGTTTTGTTTTGTCTGTGAAACAGGAACAAGCAGGAGGCAGGCTGTGGACCCTCAAGACATTTGGTTCCTCATATGGCCTCCAGAGGGCGCTGCTGTACTCACTAGTGTTCCTTCTTTTGAAGATCTCCACCTGCTCACATCTCATCCTTCTTGCAGCTGGCTGAGTATTTAGCAAAGGCAAGTGACAAGAATCAGATACTCAAAACCTTCCAGGCTTGTGTTTGCAGCGTCAGTTTTTATCCAAGCAGGGATTTCTCCAGCAGATTCTTCCTGCTTTCCAGCTCTTGCTTTCTTCAGCCACTTTTCTGCCTGTCCTGTTCCAGAGTTCCCCCAACAGAGCTGCAGCCTTCCCAAGGCTCCACCATGCTCCTGGTGCTCCTCCCAGTGCTGGGGATACACTTTCTCCTAAGTGAGTACAGCTTCCTTGTGGTCCCTGAATCTCTGGATTCTGACTGTCCTCAGTGAAGTCTACACTGCAGTTACTGATGTAATATTCCTTTCCAGGAGAAGCCCAAGCTCAGTCAGTGACTCAGCCTGATGCTCATGTCACTGTCGCTGAAGAAACCTTTCTGCAGCTGAGATGCAAGTTTTCCTCCACCGTAGCACCTTATCTATTCTGGTATGTCCAGCACCCAGGACAAGGGCTGCAGCTGATCCTCAAGTACTATTCAGGAGACCCAGTGGTTCATGGCATGAATGGTTTTGAGGCTGAGTTCAACAAGAGTGACTCTTCCTTCCACCTGCGGAAAGCCTCTGTGGACTGCAGCGACTCAGCTGTGTACTTCTGTGCTGTGAGCGCACAGTGTGTGGGGCTGCAGGGGGAGCTGAACATAAACACCCATGGCCGTGGGTGCTCAGACTCAAGAGCTCTCCTTGTGGACTCTGACTTCTCAACTTGGCAAGGAGAAAGGGAAAGTTGTGCAGTCCCAGCTGCCTTTGCACAACTCATTTCCAGCTGAAATTTCTACTGTCTGACTTTGTATTATTAAAGGTCTTTTCATATTTTCTAAATTATAAAATGCACAATCATAATTCTTAGAATGGAGGAGACTGTGTCATTTTTCCATGAGGACCATTTCCTGAGTGGGCAGTGGACAGTGACTACACTCGGCAGCTGGTTGTGTCTGTGAGGAAAGACTGGAAGCTTTCATTTGTCGTTTTATGTTTCATCTGCACAGGGAGTGGACAGTGCACTCTTCAGTTTTGTCCTGAAGTTTGCCTTCACTACTGTCTTCCATGCCGATTGCCCTATAAATTTTTTAATTACACTGATCAGATTGGTCACAATATTTAGGTACTTTCATTTAGGAAAGAATTTGATGCATTGTTAGTTGATATAAAATTTACCAGAAAGAGGAAAGCTTAGACATCTGTCATAATTATGTCAGTTCTAGCAACCATTAAAAATAAAACAGGAGAATAAGGAATTGTAGCTTATTGGAATTTTTTCCAGAGAGTTCTTCACGGTTTTAAATCTACTATCCTATTTTTGTTGCCATCTTAAAATTTTCAAATCTACTTGAGAATTTGTAGCATGATTCCTTCTGCATCTTTTATTAGTGTGCATCGCTTCCTCCCTTATTTCCATGGTTTTTATGGTAATATTAAACATAGATTCTTTTATCCTGATATTGTCATGTCCTGCTGAAATAGAGGCAAGGGTCACAGTGGACATTAGTGCTCACTGGCTCCAGTGTGGAATTTTATTTTCTTCTTCCTCTATTGGAGACAATGGTAAAAGAAGATATTTTAACCTCTGTTCATACAGCATAGGAAGATGAATACTCAGGATAAGAAGGAAAGGGAAGAGAGAATTTAATAGCTGTTGCAGGCTTAGAAATGGAAGTAAGTATTGCCATGGACCCATGAGCACTTGAGTATGATTTCCAGCACACGTAAAAAGCTGGGCATGGTGGCTGTGCTGGGAGGTGAGGACAGACAGATCCTGAAAGCCTGCTATCCAGCCAACCTAGGCTATCCATGAGTCCAGGAATCAGTAAAAGAGCCTGTCTCCAATAAACAATCCAGATAGCATCAGAAAAATAAAACCGAAGATTGACTTCTGACATCCACATGCATGTGCACATATGTGCATTTAAACACACACATACACACACATGTGCATGCTCTTCAAAATACAAGGAACAACATTCAAGGTTTTTTATAGTATGTACATGTACACAATACACATATACATGCACATACATACAGATGTGTTTGTACATGTCACCATGCACTTGTACCCACACACCATAAACACATTCACATATGCTTGCACACACACACACACACGCACACACACACACACACACACACACACATATATATATATATATATATTAACATTGAAAGGAAACACACTCCCAGCTAGATCTCTCAGGACCTCTCTAAACCTGATTTTCACCCCCACCCCTACATATTGGTGTGGAGGACATCACTAGAAGGTACCAGAGACATGAGATGGGGAAGAGTCTGAGGAGTCTGTGAGGTGACTTTACCTGAGACTCCTAGTAGTGAGGGATATAGAGCCTGATGTGGCTACTACCTCCTGTAACCAGGCAGGACTCTCAGTGGAGGAATAAGAACCCATACACAAAACCTTCAACTCAAAATTTGTCCTGCATACAAGAAGTGCAGGGACAAAGATGAAGCAGAGACTGAGGGAATGGCCAGCAAGTGGCCCAACTTAAAATCCATCCCATGGATAAGAACCAGTGCCTGACACTATTAATAAAATCTGTTATGTTTGCAGGCAGTACTCTAGCATAACCATTCTCTGAGAGGCTCCACACAACAGATGGCCAAAACAGATGCAGAGACCCACAGCCAAGCATTAGACAGAGCTCTGGAAGTCTTGTGTAAGAGTTGGGGGAAGGATTGAGGAGCTCAGAGGAATAGGGACTCTACAAGTATACCAATGGAACAATTAATCTGGACCCTTGGGGGCTCACAGAGACTGAAGAGCATAAATGGGCTGAACCTATGCCCCCTGCACATACATAGCAGATGTATGACTTGATCTTCATGCAAGTTTTCCAAGAACTGGAGTTGGGGCTTACCCTGACTGTTGCCTGCCTGTGGATCCTGTTCTCTTAACTGGGCTGCCATGTGTGGCCTTAGTGGGAGAGGATGTGACTAGTCCTGCAGTGACTTGAGGTGCCAGGGTAGATTGGTACTGGGGGATGGAGATCTTCCATCATTGTATATCATTTCTGTTAGTAGTTGATATGTACACATCTACAAAAACATTTTAGAAATGGTCCCTGCAAACCATAAAGGTTCGTGCCATGGTATTTTGCCTTTTTCTATAGTTATTCTAAGAAAACTTAAGATGTAGGGATGTTTGGTTTCAAGTACTGAACCTGAAAACACTTACAGCCTGGCTAGGAAACTACAGTAGGATTTCACTCACTTATCACTAGCATTGGGTGCACCATACACAAGATACAGACTCCACTCTTCCCAGCACTTTAACAGAATTATTAAGATCATCACCTTTAGATATAATTCTCATGAATATTTTGGCAAAATGGGTAACTTTATTTTGGGGAAACAGCTTCTCTAAAAGAAAGAATAAAGGGAGAATGATAAAATACATTGGGTATTTTCATCTCTATATAGTTACGTCTTCAAATGCTTATGGCTTGCTTCAAACAGCATCACTTAAAAATGGACTACGGTGCCACAGCACCCACAGCTGATCCTGTGCTATAGCACTCCGTGTCCAAATGGGAGAGATCTGGTCTCCCACGAGTGCTGGCACACCTGTGAACACAGGTAACACCACCATTTCTGCTCCAAGGGACCCACCTGGAGATCACAGAACACAGGAACTAAAGAGCAGCCTGGGACAGGATCCTTCTGGTTTGCTGACCTTGGCCACAGCACCCAGAGTTGATTCTGTGCTTCGGAGCTCCATACCCAAATACTGCTGGGAGAGAGCTGGTCTCCCAGGAGTGCTGGCACATCTGTGAGCACAGATAACACCACCACTTCTGCTCAAGTTTCTGGCCCAGGAGTGACCAGCCAAGAGCCATCAGAACAGAGGAATTAAGGAACAGCCGGGGAGAGGATCCTTCAGGTTTCCATCTGCACCTTGGAATTGACCCTGTGTCACAGCTCTCCATATCCAAATTCATCCCTGAGAGAACTGGTTTCCCAGCAGTACTAATACGCAGACTTGAAGGAAGGACAAGCTACAGTCAAAGACAGCAAGACCAGCTAACACCAGAGAAGCAAGGGCAAGAACATAAGCAACAGAAATTAAGGCTACATGGCATCATCAGAAGCCAGTTATCCCATCACAGTGAGCCCTGGATACGCCAACACACCAGAAAAGCAAGACTCTGATTTAAAGTCACATCTTATGATGATGATAGAAGACTTTAAGAAGGACATAAATAACCATTTTAAAGAAATACAGGATAACACAGGTAAACAGGTAGAAGCCCTTAACGAGGAAACACAAAAATCCCTAAAGAATTACAGGCAAACACAGCCACAAGGGTGAAGCGATTGAACAAATCCATCCAGGATCTAAAAATGGAAGTAGAATCAGAAAAGAAATCAAGAGGGAGACAACCCTGGAGATAGAAAACCTAGGAAAGACATCAGGAGTCATAGATGCAAGTATCACCAACAGAATACAAGAGATAGAAGAGAGAATCTCAGGTACAGAAGATACCATAGAAAACATTGACACAATAGTCAAAGAAAATGCAAAATGCAAAAAGCTCCTAACCCAAAACCTCCAGGAAATCCAGGACACAATGAGAAGACCAAACCTAAGGATAATAGGTATAGAAGAGAGCAAAGATTCCCAACTTAAAAGGTCAGTAAATATCTTCAATAAAATTATAGATGAAAACTTCCCTAACCTAAAGAATGAGTTGCCCATAAACATACAAGAAGCCTACAGGACATCAAATAGACTGGACCAGAAAAAAAAAATTCTTCTCTTCACATAATAGTCAAAACACCAAATGCACAAAACAAAGAAAGAATATTAAAAGTAGTAAGGGAAGAAGGTCAAGTAACATATAAAGGCAGACCTATCAGAACTACAACAGATTTCTCACCAGAGACTATAAAAGCTAGAAGATCCTAGATGTTATATAGACCCTAAGAGAACACAAATGCCAGTCCAGGCTACTATAACTAGCAAAACTACATGACAAAATCAAATTTATACAATATCTTTCCACAAATCCGGCACTACAAAGGATAATAGACAGAAAACTCCAACATAAAGAGAGAAACTACCCCTAGAAAAAGCAAGAAAGTAATCTTTCAGTAAACCCAAAAGAAGATTGCCACACCAACATAATTCTACCTCTAACAACAAAAATAACAGGAAGGAATAAGCACTATTCCTTAATATCTCTTAACCTCAATGGACTCATTTCTCCAATAAAAAGATGTAGACTAACAGATGCATACAGGAAACGCACTTCAGTGACAAAGACAGACACTACCTCAGACTAAAAGGCTGAGAAATTTTCCAAGCACATATTCCCAAGAAACAAGCTGGAGTAGCCATTGTAATATCTAATAAAATCAACTTGCAACCAAAAGTTATAAAAAAAGATAAGGAACGACATTTTATACCCATCAAAGGAAAAAGTCTATGAAGGTGAACTCTCTCTCTCTTTTTAAGTTTATTAAACATTTGATTTTGTTTTATTTTAATTTTATTTTATATTTTATTTACATTTAAGATGCCATCCCCTTCCCCATTTCCCCTCCCTAGAAAACCCCTGTTCCATGCCCCCCCTTTCCTTTTTGCTTTTATACAATTTTTTAAATGTTAATCAAAGGATTTATAAGTTTGGTAATGCTCAATCAGAAGCGTAACCCAAAGCCCAACCTAGATATAAAAACTATCTTTGACTGGTGGAGACATGTAAACATCTGCCTCCATGCCCCCTCTCTCTTTCTCTCTTTCATCACCTAGCTTCTCCTCTCCTTCATCTTCTCTCCTTACACCATCTCTTCCTCTCAGTACGCCTTCCCACTTAGCTCCTCCTACTTATCACTCTTCCTGTTAAAGTAAAACTTTTCTCTCAAAATACAGTTAGAGCATACTTATTCCTAATTGTACCAGTGAGGTAGAAGATAGTCCTAATACCCAGTCCATCATTTTGTTGGCTAACCAGAACCTCTGTCATCTCTTCTAACTAAAACACTTACTTTTGATCCTGGCTTTTTTTTTTTTTTTTTTTTTTTTTTTTTTTTTGGCTTTAGAATGAATGTCAGCTGGAAATGATCTACTCAGATCTTTTTCTCTCAAAGTAAATAGCCAGGATTGGCTATGAGACTATATATGAGACTATAGGTCTTCAACCCTGTCAGAAATCCAGAATGACTGAATTAACTGAAGTTATGGGAAGCACTAAACATAGCATCTAAAACTTAGCCAATTTATAGAGACCACTGAACACCTGAAAAGCCCCAACCCGAACGTTGGAGCATCAAATCTTCAGCCTTCTGGCCCAGAGTCATCTGACAGACCTTAGTGATGTAGGATTTTTAAGGGCTGATTACTCTGTCTAGGCAGATATAATCAGTCGACTATTCTGACTGTGTGTCCTTTTCTGGACAGTAATTTGTCTGTAGATGAAAAGAGGCAACTCTTGCCTAGTGGCTGTCACCATACAACTGGAGGAACTCCAAGGATGTTCAATTTCTTCTTAGAATCCAAGACAGGAAGCTGTCAGGAGCAGACAGGTCTCTAATCAGAATGAACATTAATATATAAATATTTGTAGCTTCAATTCTATGGACTTCTGATGTTTTGAAGACCAACTATCCATGTAAGGTAACCTGGACTGTTGTCTGTTCACTCCTCTCAGCTATTTCTAAATAAAATATGGGAAACCTCCTAACAATAAACTCAAAGCCATAAATTTGCTATAGTCCCTTAACTCATAGGTTAACCATCCCAAATCAGTTAAAAAAGTTAAAGAAGGACTGGGTCTAGGCCTTGAATTCCTAAATGTGTTATACAAGCACATTGCACATGAGAGTATCAATATTCATCTCACTTTTATATTAATAAGAAGCTCGTACCAATGAAAACCTTAAATTTGAAATCAAAGTAAATTTTGTACCATTTAAGAAATTATAACTTCATCTTGATAATAATTATACAGATTTCTACCAATAGGTTATGGCTATGCAATAAGTCCTAGCTAATCCTCCCTGTTTCAACAAAATCACTACTTTTCCCTAGAAAGACAGGCCATTATTAACCACATTAGTCCCCAAGCCCAGGGAATAGGGGCGCTGACTCTTCTTTAACTTCTTCAAGATGATTATGGACATTGAGATATTAGAAGAGGGGTGGGGGGAAGAGTAAGTTGATAAGCCTCTGACACTGTGTCTTCACTGAATCCAGATGGAATTCCAGGACATCGGAGGTTTGGGCAAGTCTGCTCAGTATGCTTGATGAGTAGATACACCAAGGCTGTGTATTCTGCAATATATAATTCTTAGAACAAGTGTTAGTATCAAGAAAAAAAATTTTCCCCCCTAGGGGGCTGACATTTTTTTAAGGATGTTGGTTCTAGCAACTTTTCTTTCTTTTCCCCCCCTTTTTAAAATTGGTTGTAATGTTTACATTTCAGATTTTATCCCCTTACCCCACTTCCTCCCACCACCCAGAAACCTCCTATCCCATCCCCCTCCTCATGCTTCTATGAGGCAGTGACTGCACCTACCCCCCCCACTATCCCCTCCCCACCCTCACATTCCCCCCCCCACTCTGTGTTTATTTTTTTTATGGGACCAAGAAATTCATCTCCCACCTATGCCCGACAAGGCCATCCTCCCCTACATATACCACTGGAGTCTTGGGTCCCTCCCTATGTGCTCCCAGGCTGGTGGTTTAGACCCTGGGGGACTCTGGTTGTTTGGTATTGTTGCTTTCCTCCTGGAGTCACAAACCCTTTCTGCTCTTTCAGTCCTCTCTCTAAGTTCTCCATTGGGAAACCCCTGATCATATCAGTGGTTAACTGTGAGCATCGTCCTCTGAGTGTGTTAGTCTTTGGCAGACCTCTAAGGAGACAGCTATATCACGTTCCTCACATTATGCACTTCCAGCCATCCACAACAGTGTTTAGCTTAGGTGGCTAAACATGGCTGTACATGGGATGAATACCCACGTGGAATGGTCTCCTGATGGCCCCTCCTTCAGTTTCTGTCCCACGTTTTGTTTCCATATTTGCTCCCTTGAGTATTTTTGTTACTCGTTCTAAGTAGAACTGAGGCATCCCCTCTTGGTCTTCCTTCTTCATGAGCTTCATGTGGTCTTCGGGTTGAGTCTTCGCTAATCCACCCTTTGGGGCTAACATCTACTTAACAGTGAGTAAATACCCTGTGTGTTCTTTTGGGATTGGGTTAACTCACTCAAGATGATAATTTCTAGATCCATCCATTTACCTAAAAATTTCTCAAATTCATTATTTTTAATAACTGAGTAATACTCCATTGTGTAGATGTACCACATTTTTTGTATCCATTCCTCTGGTGAGGGACATCTGGGTTCTTTCCAGCTTCTGGCTATTATAAATAAGGCTGCTATGAACATAGTGGAGCATATGTCTTTATTATATGTTGGAGCATCTTCTGGGTATATGCCCAGGAGTGCTATAGCTGGATCCTCAGGTAATGCTATGTCCAGTTTTCTTAGGAACTGCCAGACTGATTTCCAGAGTGGTTGAACCAGCTTGCAATCCCACCAACAATGGAGGAGTGTTCCTCTTTCTCTGCATCCTCGCCAGCATCTACTATCACCTGAGTTTTTGATCTTAGCCATTCTGACTGGTGTGAGGTGGTTTTTGTGACCAATTATATGGTCTATTTTGGAGAAGGTACCATGAGGTGCTTAGAAAAAGTTATATTATTTTGTTTTAGGGTGGAATGTTCTATAGATGTCAGTTAAGTCCAATTGGTTCATAACTTCTGTTAGTTTCATTGTGTCTGGGTTTAGTTTCTGTTTCCACCATCTGTCCATAGCTGAGAGTGGGGTGTTGAAATCTCCCACTATTATTGTGTGAGTTGCAATGTATGCTTTAAGCTTTAATAAAGTTTCTTTTATGTATGTGGTTGCCCTTGCATTTGGAGCATAGATGTTCAGAATTGCAAGTTCCTCTTGGTACATTTTTCCTTTGATGAATATGAAATGTCCTTCTTTATCTTTTTTGATTACTTCTGGTTGGAAAAACAATTTTATTTGATATTAGAATCACTACTCCAGCTTGTTTCTTGGGGCTATTTGCTTGGAAGATTGTTTTCCAACCTTTTACTCTGAGGTAGTGTCTATCTTTTTCACAAAGGTGCGTTTCCTGTATGCAGCAAAATGTTGGGTCCTGTTTATGTATCCAATCTGATAGTCTATGTCTTTTTATTGGAGAATTGAGTCCATTGATATTAAGAGATATTAAGGAAAAATGAGTGTTGTTTCCTGTTATTTTTGCTGTTGGCGGTGGAGTTATGTTTGTGTAGCTAATTTCTTTTAGGGTTGTTGGAAGATTACTTTCTTGCTTTTTCTAGGTTGTAGTTTCCCTCCTTGTGTTGGAGTTTTCCACGAATTATCCTTTGAAGTGCTGGATTTGTGGTAAGATATTGTGTAAATTTGGATTTGTCATGGAATATTTTGGTTTCTCCATCAATATTGATTGAGAGTTTTGCTGGGTAAAGTAGTCTGGGCTGGCATTTGTGTTCTCTTAGGGCCTGTATAATATCTGTCCAGGATCTTCTGGCTTTTATAGTCTCTGGTGAGAAGTCTGGTGTAATTCTTATAGGTCTGCCTTTATATGTTACTTTACCTTTTTCCCTTACTGCTTTTAGTATTTTTTCTTTGTTTTGTATATTTGTTGTTTTGATTATTATGTGACAGGAGGTATTTCTTTTCTGGTCTAGCCTATTTGGGGTTCTATAGGCTTCTTGTATATTTAAGGACATCTCTTTCTTTAGGTTAGGGAAGTTTTTCTGTATAATTTTGTTGAAGATATTTACTGGCCCTTTAATTCTGGAGTCTTCACCTTCATCTATACCTATTATCCTTAGGTTTGGTCTTCTCATTGTGTCCTGGATTTCCTGGATGTTTTGTGTTAGGACCTTTTTACATTTCATATTTTCTTTGACCGTTGTGTCTATATTTTCCATGGTATCTTCTGCGCATGAAATTCTCTCTTCTATCTCTTGTATTCTGTTGGTAATGCTTGCATCTATGACCTCTGGTCTTTTTCTTAGGTTTTCTATCTCCAGAGTAGTCTCCTTTTGAGATTTCTTTATTGCTTCTACTTCCATTTTTAGATCCTGGAAGTTTTGTTTAATTCTTCATCTGTTTGGTTGTATTTTCTTGCATTTCTTTAAGGGCTTCTAACTATTTACCTGTGTTTGCCTCAAATTCTTTGAGAGTGTTATTTGTGACCTTCTTAAAGTCCTCTAACATCATCATGAGAAGTGATTTTAATTCTGGGTCCTGCTTTTCTGGTGTGATATGGTGTTCAGGACTTGTTATGGTGGGGGAACTGGGTTCTGGTGATGCCAAGTAACTTTGGTTTCTGTTGTTTACATTCCTGTGCTTGCCTTTCGCCATTTGGTTAGCTGTAGTTCTACTCAAACTCACTGGTTCTGACTGGAGTCTGCCTTTCCAGTTATCTTGGTTGTATCAGAACTCCTCGGGGTACGGATGACTCTATGATCCTGAGCTCCACCTGCTCTTGGTTCAGTGGCCATTTCAGGATATGGAGTCTCCACAGTGGTAGACCAGCTAGGTATTTGCTGTTCTGAATGTGCCCTCCCTAGGGTGCCTCTGGACTCAGTTTCCAGAGGGGAGCAGATCGGCTGGGAGACTGCCCGAGCCACTGGTATCTGGGCCAGAGACGGAAGGGGAAGATGAAGTCTCAATTCTGAACATCTATGCTCCAAATGCAAGGGCACCCACATTCATAAAAGGAACTTTACTAAAGCTTAAAGCACACATTGTACCACACACAATAATAGTGGGAGACTTCAACACCCCATGCTCATCAATGGACAGATCATGGGAACAGAATCTAAACAAATGGACAAATCATGGGAACAGAATCTAAACAGAGACACAGTAACACTAACAGAAGTGATGGACCAAATGATTTTAACAGATATCTGTAGAACATTTCATTCTAAAACAAAAATATACCCTCTTCTCAGATCCTCATTGTACCTTCTCCAAAATTGATGATTTAATTGGACAGAAAACTATCCTCAACTGATACAGAAACAAGTATAGAAAAAACAAGTATAGAAATCATCCCATGTATCTTATCAAGGTCATCATGGACTAAGACTGGTCTTTAATTACAACAAAAACAACAGAAAGCCCACATCACATGGAAGCTGAATAACACCCTACTCAATGATAATTTGGTCAAGGAAGAAATAAAGAAAGAAATTAAAGACTTTAGAATGTAATGAAAATGAAGGCACAACATATCCAAACTTATGGGACATAATGAAAGCAGTGCCAAGATTAAATCTCATAGCTCTAAGTGCCTACAAAAGGAAACTGAAGAGAGCATACACTAGCAGCTTAACAGCTCATCTGATATCTCTAGAAAAAGAAACAAATACACCCAAGAGGAGCAGACAGCCAGAAATAATCAAACTCAGGGCTGAAATCAACCAAGTACAAACAAAAAGAACTATACAAATAATCACCAAATGAGGAACTGAGTCTTTAAGGAAATATCTTTCTTTCTTTCTCTTTCTTTCTTTCTTTCTTTCTTTCTTTCTTTCTTTCTTTCTTTCTTCCTTCCTTCCTTCCTTCCTTCTTTCCTTCTTTCTTTCTTTTGTTCTTTCTTTGTTTTTTTATCAAATATGTCTAACAGGAGTCAAACTGAAAAAGGAAACTTCAGTTGAGAAAATGTGTTCTTCATCAGACTGTCAAGTAGGCAACTGATCATTGAGTATTTTCTTAACTGATGATTTACTATGGCAAGTGCCATCTCTGAACAGCTGAAACAAGAAATCAGTCTGCACAAGATAGTAATTCTATTCCTTCATGACCTTTTCTTCAGTGCCTGCCTCCATGTTCATATTTGATTTCCTTTCCTGACTACCATTCATAATGTACTGTAAGATAGAAGATGAAATTAACTCTTTCCTTTCCCCCCCAAAAGAACTACTACACATTCATTTTCTGATTTCACAGCACACCACAGGGTGTGGCTGAGGCAACACCAAGTTCTTTTCTCAAAGCCTTAGAGGTGGAAGTCCAATATGGAGGTGTGAGCAGAACCCTGTTTTCCAGAGATTTCTTTCTGTGGCCACAGATGGCTGCCTTTAGTGAGTCTTCACAGGGTCTTTCTCAGAAGGAAGAACCTGTGAGTCTGTGGTCATCATCAGTCTGATGGTCCAGCCCTCCTGTGTCCATTTATTTATTTTACTTTAGTTACTATTTGGGGGGGGGAGTGGTTTCTCTGTGTAGCCATGACTGTCCTGGAACACACTCTGTAGACCAGGCTGGCCTCGAACTCCGAAATCCACCCGTCTCTGCCTTCCAAGTTCTGGGATTAAAGGCATGCCCCACCACTGCCTGGCTTTTATTTACCATTTAATGTCTTATCTTCAAGTGTCATCACACTAAAGTCTTCAGTCTCCACCACAAATGTTTTTGAGAGGGACACAGTTCAGTCCTTAACAACCTTAAAAGATTAATGTTCATCTATAAAGATTATTGAGTCCTCCTTATTCTAATATTTATGGATTTCTGCTGGACACATTAATGCGCACACACACACACACACCAAAAAGAATTTTATACTAAACGTTGAAATTTTGGGTTGTTTCATTGTAGATTTTCCTAAAGGAGTGTGTATATATAGCAAGACTTAAGATGATTCAGCAAAACTGTTACTTTTTATGTGGTTTTATTACATATGAGTGAATAAATGTGTTTATGTGTTTTTGTATATGTGGATGTAAGTGTGTATGCATGTATGTATGAGTGCATTATGTGTGTGCATGCACAAAACTGAGTCCATTGGGAATCATGTGTAAGTTTGATGATTGCCTTTTTTCTTTCATTGCCTGAATGTTTCTAGAAGGACTAGAAACAAAATTGTAAATAATTCACAAAGAAGCAAATTATGAAAGAATGTGAGTACAGAGACATGTGGTAATAACCGAATCTGAAGGAATACTATCCAGATTGGCTGCGTAGTGGTCCAGCCACCATTTCAGTATATGAAAAATTTAGATTTAGCTTCATTCTTTTCTGTTCCATTTATTCTTGGTGTTTCCCTCTACCTAATAGCAACCCCCCTTTCTGTCTAAATATTAATTCAAATTTTATTTGCACTTCCTCTCTAGTTTCCTTGTCACCTGAGCTGATTCATCTAACAAGCTTGCCACTCTCCTCACAGGCTCCTCCCTCTCCAGCATGGCACAATAGGCATGCTCTAGAGAAGGCTGTGGTGCTTGTGAGGGGTTAGTGGGTTACAGAGGATATTTCAATCTTTTTGACACTGGCAGGAGGACAAAGCCTGCCCTACACCATCTACTCAGCATCCTTGGTTTAGGTTTAAATTTTTCCAAAGAAGTGTGTGCAAGAATTAAAGTTTCGTCTCACCCAGAAGATTGCTTTTTATATATAATTTGCTAATTTTTATATTTGGATAGTTTTAATATCTTAGTGTTTTTGGAAATCATGATTTTTTCCCTTCTGTTGTTTTGATAAAGCTTTCATTGTTCTCTATAACAATACATGAACTGGAAGATCAGCAGACAGAGCTGTGTTGCAGTTCTTATGGTGAGTTCCACAATGCCTCAATGACATGGTTGCCTAAACAAGTATGCCTAAACGTAAACAAGTATGGCACCAATAGACAGCCAATACACACTAATGTTGAAGGAGAAAATCTCACAGAGCCCAAACTGTACACAAAATACTGCAGCCAACTAAGAAATGCTGAGACCAGGAGAAATAGTCTTACCCAAGGAAGAACCTCTCAATTTATTATTGAATACCATGTGGTCTGCCCTAAAATCTTGTACATACAAATTGCATTATATAGTCTGATATAGTCTATATATAGGTGGCATCCATATATTTCAGAATCTATATGTAACAACAATTAAAGAAGGGGACAGCATAAATTGCCCTACCTCACAGAGTTGTTGTGAGGATAAACTGAGACAATGAATGGAAAGCATTTTCACAAGTGCTATGCAAATTGTTAAGAAATGCTAACAATCTTGTTCATGGTAACTGAATGGACATTAGCAGAAGGGTTAATGGGATCAATGGGATCGTCCAGTCCTTTCTCTGTGTGGCTTAAACCTAGGTTGCCATTGCTTTATACATTTTCACTTAGCACAGATTTGTAATTATGCATGAAATAAAGCACAGCATTATCCCCCCCCCAAAAAAACCCAAAAACAAAAAACAAAACCAAAAATAACCCACAAAAATCAACAGCAACAGTTAAAGAAAAGCAGCAGGACAACGTGAACTGGGGGAGGGGCTGTGTAGAAGAGGTTGAAGTGAGAAAGGAATATGTTTTTGGTTTTGGTTTGTTAGTTTTGTTTTTTATTTGTTTGGGTTTGTTTTCCTGATTTTCTTTGTTTTCGTTTTTTTTTTTTTTTCTAGATATCTATGGATCTTGGGGGCAGTATGACAGAAACAGTTAATTTAAACTATATTTGTGTAGCATGCATATATACTCATTTGTATTTTATGTATTTTTGGTAAATAGATACTAATATGCTTCCTTACGACCTGTTTAGACAGTCACTGTAATCTCCTTCTATGTTGATGTCCTTCCCCTCTCAGCCACCTCCCTTCATTTTCCTATTTCCCCTGTTACATTATGCTTGCCTTGCTCTTGCTATCTCCAGTGATTCTCTTCAGCCACATGTTCCCTTTGTGCCTTTCTGGCTTCTGTGATGACAGCATGTTGTACATTTCCATTTGAAGATTTGGAATTAGGAGTCTCTCCAATTTCCACTGAAGTTAGGACTTCAGTGGTAGAACATGTGGCCTTTGTTTTTCTGGGTCTCAGTCAACTCATTCAAAAATAATCTTTTCTGGTTCTGTCCATCTAACTGCAAAGTTTATGATGCCATTTTTTCTGCATTGAAGAATACTCCATAATATAGGCACCACAGTTTCATTATCCATTCATCAGATGAAGGACATTGATGTTGTCTCCATTTCTTAGTTACCATGAGGAGAGCGGCCGTAACATAGTTAAGCAAGTATCTGTAGAGTGGGGCATATGCCAAGAAGTGGCATAGCCAGGTCATGTGGTAGATTCATCTTTAGTGTTTTGAAGATTCTCCATACTGATTTCTAGAGGAGTTGCACCATCCTATAGTCCCCTGAGAATGAGTGCATGTTTCTTTGCCAGCTACACAACCTCCCTAGCATTTGTTGTGAGGTGTTTTATAGATTTACATATTCTAACTGGTGTCAGATGAAATCTCAAAGTGTTTTAATTTGCATTTTCCTAATTGCTAAGGCTGATGAACAATTTTGAGGTTTTTTTTTTCTTAGTCATTTTAATTTCTTCTTTTGAGAACTCGATCTAGACAGTCTTGTCTGCTGACTTCTGCATTTCCTTCACCAGGAAGTAAAGGGCTGGTCTAAAGAGGCTGATGGAGATGGCCTGAAGCCACCATTGTTGGTGGTAGCAGTCCACTAGGGGGCACTGCAGGGTTCCTCAAAATACTTTTTTTTAAGTTGATGCCTGAGATTTGAAGAGCTAAGAGACTTAAGAACATAAGGCAATCCATTCACAAAGCAAGAAGTACACGTGAGGATGTGGAGTTCACCTGGGTCTTTATCTCTCTCTCTCTCTCTCTCTCTCTCTCTCTCTCTCTCTCTCTCTCTCTCTCACACACACACACACACACACACTTGAGTGATTAGTTTTTCCACCAGCATTATGTATTTATGTATTCCTCTTTCTCAAACATTCTCACCCCCGCAAACTCCCTTATATTACCTGTTACATTAGAAACACAGTGCCCTGGGCTCTACATCAATGTCCTCCACAGTCCTGGAGTAATTACAGTGCAGTCATGAGGTGGAGGTGGGTGGAGTTTCATGTTCAGACGAATGAGGAAGTTCAGTGACTCAGAGAGATCCTATAGTCTGTAAGCACAAGTTGTCTGGCACAAGGCTTGACACTCTTCAGAGCTGGAGAGAAGACATCCCAGCGATTGGACAGGAGCCATGGAGAGGAACCTGGGAGCTGTGCTGGGGATTCTGTGGGTGCAGACTTGCTGTGAGTTGTGCTTAGCTAAGTTCCTATTAGGAATTCTCCAGAAATGTCGGTGGTGGAGGGGAGAGAGCTCACACAATGCTCATGTGCATTCATCCTCATGGGTGGGCTATTTGACTGGTGTGGGTGAAAACCTCCCTTTGATTCTGGTTTGCTTTTCTGTTTCCATCAGGGGTGAGAGGAGATACTGTGATGCAGAGTCCTTCAGCCCTGAGTCTCCAAGAGGGAACCAGTTCTGTTCTGAGATGCAATTTTTCTACCACCATGAGGAGTGTGCAGTGGTTCCGACAGAATCCCAAGGGCAGCCTCATCAGTCTGTTCTACTTGGCCTCAGGAACAAAGGAGATTGGGAGGTTAAAGTCAACATTCAGCTCTAAGGAGCAACACAGCACTCTGCACATCAGGGATGCCCAGCTGGAGGACTCAGGCACCTACCTCTGTGCTGCTGAGGCACAGTGCTTTCAGCCAGCTTATAGCCTGGCCACAAACTGCAGCTGGGTGTGCAGCTACAGCTCCTGCCACAGGCAGACTGCAGGAGGCTTTGCACAGCTGGGGCTTCATCAGATCTCCACAAATTACAGAGAAAATGTGAGGAAACATAAAATACCACTACAGTTCACACTTACACTCTAACTGACATGACATGGACTTCTAGAATGTCAAATGCTCAGAAATATCAGTCCACATAAATAAAATATACACTTTATTTTTTCATATGTTTGTGCTAATGTCATAGGATATAAACCACTCTTACATATTTAAAAATCATTTGGGTCATTTGTCAAAATTTGAAACTGAGAACAGCTGTTTTCATCCTTTGTTTAAAGAGCACTAGACAACACTTTTAGCTAATCTGCTCAATATAAAGTTGTTAATTAATTAATTTAATATATTTGATAAATTAAGTTGTAGAAAGGCAAGAGAAATCTTACTGTTATAGAAATGTCTTAGTATTTTAAATATATAATCCATTTAATTATGCAATGTAAAACAAATATTTCACATAATTATGAATGAAAAGATAAGTTGCCAACTAGAGAGATATATTTGCAATTTATGTCACAATAATACTTGTAGCAATTGATTCTACCAAATTTTCATATTTAAAATTTCTCATTAAAACACTGCTTTAAAAAGAAAACAGCGTGAAAACCTCCTAAATATCATACAATAGAGGACTGATTCATTGTATAATAATTAAATGTGAACCAAGGGTTGGCAGGTTATATTCCACAATTGAAAACTCTGTTCTGTCCTTGTCTCTGTAAGAAATTGGAAAATTCATTGATGCATTGTCTGTTCATTGCTGTGTTCACTCAAGAACAGCAGCTGAGTGGCTACAACTGCGACTGGATTGCCTTTCATTTTCTTTCTAGTGCTTCACAGATTAACTGAAACCTTATGATTCATTCAGCTTCATCCCCATTGCAACTACACTTCCTTAAAATATAGATTATCTGAGCTTCCCAGACAATTAATAACCCCCAAGTGTCAGTAAAATTTCTGTGGACATGGCTAGAAGTTGTGTAATT
This sequence comes from Arvicanthis niloticus, assembly GCF_011762505.2. Taxonomy (NCBI): domain Eukaryota; kingdom Metazoa; phylum Chordata; class Mammalia; order Rodentia; family Muridae; genus Arvicanthis; species Arvicanthis niloticus. Next base: position 65,624,568 of record NC_047660.1, on the reverse strand, counting down.
AGAGTGACCGCATTTATGTAAGAACTACTAATTCAGGCATCTCAGAGACTTCCCAAATCACAGCCATACTGATTCTTGCTTCTTGGTAGGGCACAGCCATGGAGTCAGGTGACACTGGCAAGTGACAATTACAGACAGGGATTACTCTAAAAAGGCTTTCTAAGTGATCTTGACAGAGCTTTTTCCTAATCCCATTCCTGCTTACTCTTGACTTGAAAGTGTTCAGTAAACAAATGAGTTTAAGGACTACAGATAGCAGTTTTAGAGGGTTTTTTTTTTCAGACAAAACAAACAATACAGGTGTCTTTTTTAAATGCAATATGAATGTTATTGTCTGCTGCAAATTCTTAAAATCAAAATTAAAGTTAAATAAAAAAACAAAATTAGAAAATGTTGTATCAGTTGAGAAAAGCATCTTCCATTCTGCTGTGTTCGCATGGGCAGCCATCAAGCCTGGATCCCTTCATTCCATGCTTTCAGAAGGTCGGTGAGCTCTCACACTTGAAATTGATAAGGCCCATTCCCTTTTTAAATCTTGTCCACAACAGTATCTGTGTGATGCACAATTAACTCTATCCTGTGATAGTCATCTGTCATCTGCTCCATTTCCTGTACTGATTCTTCTAGATATTTTTCTCATTTCTTCATTTTGAATTTCAATTGTCTCATTAACTTTTATTAAGTTATAGATTCCATCCACATATTGAACAAATTTACACTACTCTTTAGACATATGTGATTGGTTGTCACTGTCTTCACCACTTCCTAATCAAAGTGATGACTTTTGTGAATTAGTTTCTGGTTGTAAATAATATCCTGCGTAAGCTATTTATTCTTCTTAATTTGATGTTTTCATTTTCTGCCTTCTCATTTCACAGAGCCAGTTTCTCATTTACTTTCTTCTCTTTATCTGACTCTTTTTTTGGGGGGGGTATTCTTTAATTCTCTAGGTTTTTATTCCAATTGCTTTCAAATTGGTGAATTTTATCATACAAAACCCAAGTATCCTGTCCCTTGTTGACTACTGAACCACATCCAGTTTCATTACTTTTGTTTTCAGTTGATTTTCAAATTTTGCTTGTCCTTCTTCAGCATTTTCAACTTCTCCAAAGCCAGGGCTGCAGGAACAAGCATCTCATGGAAAAATCCACTAATTTTAGTTCTGTGTGTTGGGTCTGGAAAGCACATGGTCCAATCTGTCTGACAACAAAAATCAAAAGCTCCAACCGTGTAAACATGGGCACTTTGAGCAAGTAAGTAGTCATCTTCGTAGTCGTCTTCTTCTTCTTCTTCTTCTTCTTCTTCTTCTTCTTCTTCTTCTTCTTCTTCTTCTTCATCTGAAAATAGATTTTTTTCTTGTAATATATTCTGATCACATTTCCCTTCCTCATCTCCTTCCAGATCTTCCTAACCTCCCCACAATCTAACTCCATACCTTTTTTTTCTCACTCTTTCTTTTTCTAGAAAATCATCAAGCAAATAAACAACAAACAAACTGGAATATAACAAAACAAATGAGCTGAGAAAAAGTATGAGAAACACATATACTTCCAGAAACAAGAGCACATATACACAATATCTGTAAACCACAATATTTGAAACCATAATATATAAGCAAACAACTAATGCAGTAAATAATGTCCAGATAAAACATTATAGGGCAAAAAAAAAAAAAAAAAAAAAAAAAAAACCCACTGAAAGTATCACTGAGTTCATTTGAGTTGATCTTCTACTGCTGGGCATGAGGCCTGCCTTTAAGTGTGGTTTGTATAACTAGTAAAACTTTGTAGGTGAAACTAAATTTTCCTTTGTGATTGGTTGTCAGTTAGACATAGCTTCTTGGTTAGGGATGGAGAATCACATGTACTTCCCCTTTCAGTACTGGGACCACATCTATATTAGACCTATGCAGGACCAATGCATGCTGCTACCATCTCTACGAGTTCATATGTGAGCCAGTTGTATTGTATCTGGAGGGCATTGTTTCCTTAGTGCCTTCCATCCCCACTGCCTCTTACAATCTTTCTGCTTCCTCTTTTGCAAAATTTCCTGAGCCCTGAGTGTAGAAGTTTCATGGAAACATTCCATTTGGGACTGAGTGTTGAAGGTCTCTCATTCTCTGCACATTTTCCAGTTGTGAAGTGGTATTTGTTCCCACCTACTATAAGTGGACGCTTCCCTGAATGGCTGAATAAGACATTGGTCTATGGCTATAGCAAAAAATCATTTGAAGTCATTATATTGCTACATATCTTTAGGAGTGCAATAATATTTGGTTTCTTCTAGGTTTATGACCTAACGAGTCTCAGGTTTTGGGCTACTGGAGCAGTATAAGGCATAAATTCTATCTCACAGAGTGAGTCTTGGGTCCATTCAGGGTGTGGTGGGTTACTCTAATATCATTTGTGCCATTATCACACCAGTGTATCCTATAGGCATGTCACTATTGCAGATCAAAGGATTTATAGCTGGATTGATGTTTACCTTTCTTTTCTGGTAACATTCAGACTACCTTCTTGTATACCATGGACACTAGCCCAAAGAAGTGAAAGCTCTAGTTGGCACCAGCTCAACTTCTCCACGTTCAATGAGATATGTAGTTGTTGCCTTCATCAATAGGGACTTACCATCTGTTTGTGAAGAGCAACCAATAACATTGACAAGAACCTGAGTTGTTTGAGCATTTCCATGGGGCCCCTTTGTTCAATATTTCAGTTAGATGGCATCATTTTTTAGCACTGGTGATTTCATTTGTTGGTAAGAGATGTCTAGTTGGTGCTTTGTTTTCCTGTTATTTACTGATTTCATTCAGATTTCTTTCATACACACACACATGAAGCTTCTACTGTAGTATGTTCTCATATGATCCTTTAAATGGAGCTTAGCTTTAGCAATCGCTCTCCATATCTCCTCCCTTATCCTCTCTCCTCTCCTCCTTTCTATTTAACCTTCCTGTTCCACCACCACCTGCCTTGCCTTTTTCCTGTTTATTCTATTTTTTTCACCCTATTCAGGATTCCATCCTTCTCCAGTAGTCCCAAATTTATTCCTAATTTCTGTAGGTATACAGATTGTGGCAAGCCTTTGAAGGCTTAACAGGTAGTATACACATATAAGAGAATACATACTATATTTGAATTTTGAGTCTGGGTTATTTCACTCAGGATTTTTTTAGTTCCACCCATTTACCTGTAAATTTTATAATTTAATAGCTGAGTAGTAATATTTCATTGTTAAAATGTACCTCATTTTCATTATCTACACATCTCTTGATAGGATCCTAGGCTGTCTCCAGTTTCTGGCTGTTACGAATAGAACACTGACCTGTCATTTGCTACCTTGTGGATTCTTCTTTCTTTCACCCTTTCAAAACTTTAACCTCAGATAAGATAAACAAAAAGATAAAGAGGGAAGGAAAGAGATCCCTGAATAAAGTTAGACATTGAAAGGGGGCATACTTCCTGATGCTTAGGGGTGAGTTCCTTGGGGCAAGTACAGTCTTTGCCATCAAGATATCTAATTTTCTTTGCATACAACTACTTAATAAACCCTTACCAACCACCACTGACAACAACCAACCAAGATCCAACCAACAATGCACCCCTCCTTGTTGGGAGCTGACTTTTAGCAGAAAGCAGCTATCAACTTTGCAGCCATCTTGAGCCATATACCCTGACAAGAGACTTGTTTTTCAACAGCCTACAACAGCTGAGCACACTCTGATAAACATCTTGTTTATCCCACATATCTTGTTTTGCTGTTTAGTGATCCCAGCTGCATGGTGCACGTGGTAAAGTGTCTTCAGCTGTGTTCCCTGCTTGTGCTTATAAATACCCGGGATTTCCTTGCAATAGAGACAATAAAGGAGGAGGCAATAAATAAGAGAGACAATAAACGAGAAACCGGACTTGATCATACACCCTGTCTTGTCTCCATTCTTCAAGTCTCTTCCCCTCCATCCCCACTCTCTCTCTTGCTAGACCCTGTTGTCTGATCCCCTCGGACCAGAGCACTTAGCCCCAAAGCGTGGAGCAGTTCAGTTCTCAACACCTCCTCTCAAGGCCTTAGCATGTATATATCCTCTGAAAAGTCTCCAAAATGCTAAACATTACACAATCATGGAAACCATCTGCAGCTGGTAAAATCAGGAGGCAAATCACAGTCAGCTGCTGTGGAGAATCTGAACTAGACCCATTTCTCACACCTGGGGTTAAACTGAAAATACATTCTTACAATATTTCTGTGCTTTTAAAAAAATTTCATCAGTAATATTTATTTTCTGTTTATAATATAAACATGTAAAATCAATTTTTATAATGTGATTTTTAAAAAATCAAGACCTAAGCAATATACAAAGGGTACTTACTCTTAACCTGAAAATTTCAAAATTGTTATTCCAATTATTTTTTCGATCTCCCATTAGCTTCAGGTGTAGTCGTTATGCTGTAGATATTTATTTACATTCCACTTTCTGCTCCCCCTCAGTCCCCCCTCCCACAGTGCCTCATCCTATTCCTCCTCCCCCTTGACTCCGAGAGGGTGCTCCCCCCACCCCCTTTCCTGGGACCTCAGTCTCTCGAAGATTAAGCACATCTTCTCCCACTGAGGCCAGACTAGGTAGACTTGGGCTGCATATGTGTGCCAGGGGCCTAGGACCAGCCTGGGTATGCTACTGGTTGGTGGTTCAGTCTCTGGGAGCTCTCTGGGGTCTAAGTTAGATGAGACTGTTGGTCCTCCTATAGGGTGGCTCTCCCCTTCAGCTTTGCCAACCCTTCCCCTAATTCAACCATAGGAATCCCTGACTTCCAATGGTTGAGTTTAAGTATCTGGTCCTGTCTCAGTCGCAGCTGGTAGGGCCTCTCAGAGGACATCCATGCCAGGCCTGTAAGGCTCATCATATCATCAGTAATAGTGTCAGGTCTTGGTGGCTCCTGACCCCTAATAAGATGGATCCAGGTTGTGCCAGTCATGGGACCTCTTTTCCTTCAGTCTCTTCTCCATTTTTGTCCCTGCAGTTTTTAGACAGGAACAATTCTGGTTCAGGAATTTTGACTGTGGGTTAGTAGCCCTGTTTCTTCAATTGAGGTCCTGTCTATCTACTGGAGGTAGACTCTTTGAGTTTCCTTTCCCCAATGTTGGGCATTTTGACTAAGGTCACTCTCAATGAGTCCTGAGAGTGTCTCACCTCCCGGGTCTCTGGTACTTTCTAGAGGGTCCTCCCACCTCCTACTCCCTGAGGCTGCTTATTTCCATTCATTCTCTTGGCCCTCTGGGCTTCTCTCCTGTCCCTCCGACCCCCACCCCCATATCTGATCCTGTTCCCCTTTCCCCTCCATCTCTCCTTTCCTACTCAGATCCCTTCCTCCCTCTCCCTCCCATGATTATTCCCTTCCCCCTTCTAAGTGGGATTGAAGCCTTCTCACTTGGGCATTTCTGCTTGTTACACTTCTTATGGTCTATAGGTTGTATCCTAGGTATTCTGTACTTTTGGCTAATATCCACTGATCATCAAGTACATGCCATGCATGTCCTTTTGGGTCTGAGTTACCTCACTCAGGATGAGATTTTCTAGTTCCATCCATTTGCCTGCAAAATTTATGGTGTGTTCATTTTTTGATAGCTGAATAGTATTCCACTGTGTAAATGAACCACATTTTCTGTATCAATTCTTCAGTGGAGGGAAATATGGATTGTCTTGGCTATTACAAATTAGGCTGCTATGAACATGGGGGTGAGCAAGTCCCTGTGGTATGATGGGATGTCTTTTGGGTATATGCCCAAGAGTGGAATAGCTGGGTCTTCAGGTAGAACTATTTCCAATTTTCTGAGAAACAACCAGATGGATTTCAAAGAAATAAAATTTCCAAAATTATCATTACAGAACAGCAACGAACACCACTGAGCAAGGGTCTCTGCAGAATGGGATAGATCCTATGAGTATATGCCCAAAAGTAGTAAAGCTGAATCTTGAGGTAGATCTATTCCCATTTTCCTGAAAAATCATCACACTTATTTCCATAGTGGCTTCTTATTACAGTTTGCATTCTTATAGCAATTGATTCGTGTTCCTCTTACACTACATCCTTATCAGAATAAGATGTCATTTGTTTTATTGATTTTGGCTATTCTGACAGGAGAAAGATGAAATCTCATAGTGGTTTTATTTTGTGTTATTCCGATGACTAAGGGTATTGAACATTTCTTGCAGTCTTTCTCAGCCATTTGTGTTTCATCTTTCAAGAACTCTGTACCTATTTTTAATTGGATTATTTTTTCTTGATGTTTACAGTCTTCCTAGTTCTTTATATATTTTAGATATTAACCCTGTATGAGATGCATAATTGGTAATAATATGTTCCATTTCCAAAGTAACCACTCTGTTCAAATAATGGTGTCTTTTGCCCATATATAATCGTTTTGGTTTTATGAAAATCCATTTATCAAGTATTGCTTTTAGTGATTATGCTATTGGTTGGTGTCGTGCTCAGAAAGTCTTTTCTTGTGCCAATTAATTCAATATTATTCTACATTTCTCTTGTATTGGATTCGGAGTATTTGGACATATGTTGAGGTCATTTATCCACTTGGACTTGAGTTTTGTACAGGGTAATAAAAATTATTCTATCCACATTCTTTTACATGTTGCCATTAAATTTGACCAGCACCATTTGTTGAAGGTGCTGTCATTTTTTCTGGCTTCTTTATCAAATAATGGGTTCATAGGTATGTGGACTTACGTCTGGGTATTCAATACTATTCCACTGATTAGCATGTCTGTTTTGCATGCATATCTGATGCTGTTTTTAAAACTATAACTCTGTTGTATAACTTGAAATCTGGGGTGACGATGCCTTAAGAAACTTATTATTCAAGTTTTTTACTTGCATGGTTAGGGTTTTTCAAAGACATTATTTTGAAGCTATTATGATAAGTGTGATGATTTCTCCCTCAGTGTATTTATCATTATAATACAGAAATTCTACTGAAATTTGCATATTAATTTTTTTACCCTGTTACTTTGCTGAAAGCGTTTTCAGGTCTAGGAGATTCCAGTAGATTCTTTAACATATAAAGTCATATCATCTTCAAATCAAGATACTTTGACTTCTTCCTTTCCTATTTGTATAACAATACTTCATCATGGTGTTTAATTTTTTACAATGTGTCTTGTATTCGGTTTGCAGTATTTTGTTGAGAATTTTTGCATCTATCTTGATAACTGATATTGGTCTGTGATTTTCTTTCTTTGTTGGGCTTTTATGTGGTTTAGATATCAGGGAAATTGTGTCCTCATAAAAAGAATAGACAATGGTCACTCTGTTTCTGTTTTGTGGCATGATTTGAAGTTAGGGGCATTAATGATTTATTCAGCTTCCATAAAATTGTATATTTTCTGTTGTTTTGATATTCATATATCCTGTTTTTAAATCTAATACCTTAGTCTCTGTCTTTTTATTGGGGAATTGGGACCATTAATATTGAAAGTTATCAATGAGCAGTGTTCATTGACTTCTGTTATTTTGCTGTTATGGTGTGTGTTTCCCCATTCTTACGATTTGCTGACTGGGATTATTTATTCCTTGTGCTTTCTTGGGTGTGGTTTACCTCTTTAGATTTTCCTCTATCATCTTCTATAGCGCTGGATTGGTAGATAGTTATTGCTTAAATTTGCTTTTTATCATGGAATGGTTTTGCTTCTTCATCAATTGATAATTTCCCTGGTTTTGTTAGTATGGACTAGTATCTTTCTCTCAATGTTTGTATAACATTTGTCCAGGCTCTCCTGGCTTTTGTAGTTTCCATCGAATTGTCAGTTATTATTATGTCTGTCTTCATATCTTATTGCCCTTGCAGTTTTAATATTCTTTCTTTGTTCTATAAGGTCATTGTTTTGATAATTGTGTGTCAGCATAGAATTTCTTTTCTGGTCCAGTCTATTTTGTGTTCCTTGTGCTTCTTGTATCTTTATAGATACCCCCTTTTTGGTTAAAGAATTTTTCTTCTATGATTTTGTTGAGGATATTTTCTTTGCCTTTGCCATGCATTTCTTATATCATTCATAAATTCTGTCTTTTTATGATGTCTCAGATGTACTGGATATATTGCTCCAGGGTTTTTTTAGATTTAACATTTTACTTGACTGAGGTCTCCATTTCTTCCACCTTGTCTTTAATGCCTGAGATTCCCTCTTCTATGTCTTGTTCTGAAGCTTTGATTTGGCTTCCTAGATTTTTAACTTACAGTTTCATCTTTTTTTGTGTGTTTTTTCTAGTTATTCTATTTCTGCTTGCATGTCTTGAACTGTTTTTTTTTTTTAAATTTATTCAATTGTTTGTGTTTTCAGACACCTCATTAAGGGATTTATTTATACCCTCTTTAGAGTCCCTGGTAAAAAAAAATCATAATATCTATTTTTATGTCTTTGTCTTAGTGTTCAGTTATATTGCATTTTTGCTGTCTATTGGAGTAGGGTTCCTGGGTTCTCATGGGAACATATTGTCTTGGCTGTTAATGACTGTATTTTTGTACTGGGGTCTGGGCCTGGGAAGATTTTGTTTCCAAGTGTTGATATATGGTATTGCCTTTGTAAAGTGGATGTTTTCTTCATTGATTTTTGTTGAATTCTTTCAATCTTGGTGAAGTGATTTCCTGGTAGAAAGTGCTTCTATGGGCCAATGCGTAGCAGGAAGGAATAGATGTGGGCTGATAGACACTTCTGTTTCTACTTAGATGTGGGATACATAAGGATTGAGAATGTGGTGCAAAGAAAGGATCCAGCAAATAGATTACAGTAAGGCAAAGAATTATGTGGAGGGATGGGGCATTAAAGGGCTAGGTACCCTGTGTCTGAACTAAGAGTTGTACTGTCCAGTGACTGAAGTACAAAAAGGGGATCTGTAAGCAGGTCGTTACCAGGCTGAGGTTAAGAATGGAGAAATCTTAATGGAACACAGGAAGGGTAGAGTGAATGATCTACCTGAGTCCCTGCTAGTGTGGTCACTGGGGAAAGGAAGCGTTTTTATGCTTTAGAGAGTGACAAGAAGGAAAGGGAATGAACTAGAGTTAAAAAGAACTTAAAAGGTTCACAGTAAATGGGGAACTGTTATCTGCAATTTTTGTTGGAGTCCCTGGGAACTGGAAGTACAAAGGAGAACAGGACCCTGCAAGTGGTCTGCTACAGGGCTGGGGATAAAACTGCAAAAATTCCAGTGTAGGACATGAAGCTGAGTTAAGATGGACTACCTGCTTCCTAGGTAGGTGTGGCCACCAGGTTCTCAAGTAGAGTGTCTCTATTGGCCTTTGAAACAAAGGAATGGAGGTGAGGAGAGGAAATGCAGCAAGGTTCAGCTGAGTCCCAGTAAATGCAGGAAGAGTGAAAGAACAGCCTCCTGCAGGTTACAGTGTTGAGAATGATACCAGGAGAAATGATAGGGAGAGCAGTGTAGATGGCCTACCTGCTTCCCAAGCCTGTGTGAACTCTGAGTTTCCAGATAGACAGTGTTTGTAGGTATTCATAGTTGACACTAAGGAAAGGAAATGGGCTAGAAGACGGGTGTTTGGGGAGAGTCTACAGTAAGGAAGAAAGCTGGGTTTGTTGCAAGGTTTGGCAGATCCCACAAGGAATCCACACTGCTATTCTATCAATAATTCAGCCTTCTAACACTGGATGCTGTGAGAGTGAGTGAAATGAATGGTGCCATCCTCAAGGTCAAATGACTTCTGGGAACTTTCCTAAGAGTAGTGACGTGTATATTTGTGATTCCAGGATGATGTCTCTGGAAGTGAGATGTAAGTACAAAAACAGCATATCTGTGTTGTCAATAAGAACTCACTGAAATAGGAACAACATTGTCCCAGGCTTGGAGGGCCTTGGCAGTAATGTAGAGGAGAGATGGAGAGGAGAGATGGAGGGTTCTTCCCAAAGAGGAGATAAGGAGTCAACAAGGGTGGGGTGGGAATTGATCCAGGCTTGATGGTCTGGGTAATCTCACAGCTGACTTGCTAAGCCTCTAATAAAAATTCTGTCACCTATTATCCCTGACCAGGAAGAGTTTGACAACTTTCTCTGTTTGCCCAGCACCTATTATACTATTTGAAATAGATACCCAAAGAAGATTACTAGAGTAATCTCATCTAGCTATGTGATTTTTCTCTGTATAATGATCTCCAGGGAATATGGAAGACTTCCAAATAGTGGCCAGATAAAGTTAATTTTAGGATTTCCCAAAACAACTCAGACATATGTTTTATCAGAAAAAGACATAAAATGGATCATAATACAGAAAGTCCCCAATAATGCAACACACAGAGACCAAAAAGCAAAAGTTAGAGATAGAAGGACAGCGATTGCAGCAATCTGCTCAGCTTTGCTGGAACTGTGTCAAGCAGGGGTGCTGGTTTCATGACTTTCATAATTTCTAGTGGATAGGGCTGTGACAGATTTGATTAATAAATACAGTTCTAGACAGAAAAAAATGTTTTACACAAACACACACTCACAAACATACAACATATATACATGTATTTATGAAAACATCACATATATACCCTGACATATGAAACATAATGTATATGATGTGTTATATGCAAAGAAGAAGAAACAGCCTCACTAGTGTGTACAAAGACCATTCTTGATCTCTCAATATTAAAACCTACTTGAGATGACTTATTATTGTTTTGAGCATCTGAGTCCTTCATAGGTTCAGAGAGCACTTAGCCTGTGGCTTTAGTGATTAGAAATGCAACCACAAGGTGTCAGTAGATCTTAACTGCTGGGGACTATGGAGAGAATTCACTTCCTTGTATGCTGATTATGAAGGCTTATGACAGAAGCACAGCCTTTTTCTCAGTGGCTGAGGGGATGCCTCCGGAGGTAGAATTGTTACTGAGAAAGAACAACATTCTGATAGTTATAGCTGCTCTGCTAGTCATCACAATCTATACTGGATTTTAATTTAATTGGGAAGAGCAATGAAAACATATGTTTCTACATTATTCATGTTTCTATGGCTACAGCTGGATGGTAAGTTAATATCTGAAAGCTACAGAACAATCAGGGGGCATTTCTGAGACATCTAGAGGGAACTCTATTTTATTCAGTTTTATTCTCATTACTGTAGAAAAAGAGAATCCTGGAAGGGATGATGTCACAGCCTTTTTCTTCTGTTTCCACCTCTCTACATAGGGATGAGCCAAGGCGAACAGGTGGAACAGCTTCCTTCCATCCTGAGAGTCCAGGAGGGATCCAGTGCCATCATCAACTGCACTTATGTAGACAGTACCTCTGCCTACTTCCCTTGGTATAAGCAAGAACCTGGAAAGCATCCTAAGCTCATCATTGACATTCGTTCAAATATGGAAAGAAAGCAGACCCAAAGACTCATCTTATTACTGGATAAGAAAGCCAAACACTTCTCCCTGCACATCACAGACACCCAGCCTGGCGACTCAGCCATGTACTTCTGTGCTGCAAGTGCACACTGCTTCACAGGCACCTGCAGCCTGTCCTCAAACCTGCCATGGGGTGTGGAGCCCCATCTACATCCTGTGTCACAGGCCTTCCAGTGCAGCATTTGCCAGTTGTTAGTTTGCAGGTCCCAACTAATATAGACATTCAAAACACAAAATAAGAAAGTTAGCTTCAAGTCACTCAAAACAATTTAGGACATTTTTCTCCATTGTTAAAATTTGATTTTAAAACTTAAATTATAATTTTATTAATTCCCCTTTCTCTTTCCTTCCTCAAGCTCCTTATATGTTTCCTTCCCAATTCCATCGCAGACATTTTAACTATTGACATTACATATCTGTATAAACACAGTCAGTTGTGTCTCATTAGCACTGGTTGTGTGTATATAATTTTAGGGCTGAGCACTCACTATTGGATAACTAATTAGGAAGATTATCCTGAGGGATGAATAACTCCCCCTCTCTCCCTTAATTGTTCATAGTTATTTGTCTAGAGAGAAGGCCACTATGAGACTTGAGTAACAAGATAAGACATAGATATCAAAGGGGTACAATCATGAAAAAAATAAATCACGTTATCAGATGATGTGGTATTATACATAACAGATCGCCAAGACCCTACCAGAAGACTTCTAAAAGTTATCAGTGAGTTCAGCAGCACAGCAGGATACAAAATGCACTGACAAACATCAGTAGCTTTCTACACGTCAACAACAAACATGCTGAGCTTGAGAGCAAACGTACATTCTCATTCATAATAGTTCTAAAAAAGCAAATGTCTAGGAATAAAACCTAAGGAAGTTACATTCTTCTTCTAAAAATGTGATTTTTCTCTGAAGAAACAGGTAAAGGAAGACACTAGAAAATGGAAAAATCCCATTATGCTCATTGACTAATAGGATTAATATTGTGAAAATTATCATTGAATTGAAAGTAATTAAAAGATTCAGTTCAATCCCAATCAAAACCACACAGCAATCTTCACAGAAATAGAAAATAAAACATCTAAAGGTTTTTATAACAGCACACAGAACACTGAATAGACAAGACCAAAAATGGTAATGTCCCATGGCATACCATAGTTAAAATACTAAGTATTCCTAGAGAAGAAATTGTATTGAAAACTGAAGGAGAAAAAAACACAGGTCATAAATAAGGGAAAGCCTATCATAATAAGAGTTTATTTCGCTGGGCAGTGGTGGTGCACGCCTTTAATCCCAGCACTTGGGAGGCAGAGACAGGCGGATTTCTGAGTTCGAGGCCAGCCTGGTCTACAGAGTGAGTTCCAGGACAGCCAGGACTACACAGAGAAACCCTGTCTCGAAAAACAAAACAAAACAAAACAAAAAAAGGAAGAGTTTATTTCAAAATGAAAAATGGGAATCCAGAAAATGCTGGAGAAATGCATTCCAAATCTTAAAAGACTATAACAACCATCTTAAAATAATAATATGCAGCAAAACTATCTGCCATGATTGATTGAGGGAGCAAGAAAGATTATATATGGAACAAAGCAAACCTAAAGAAAATGTGAGAAGCATTTTTTTGGTGCTGAAGACAAAAATGAGGATAGTAGAGAGGCTTTGGACAGAAATACAAAGCAATAATTATGAAAACATACTACACCATTGAGAATACAGACAACCCCAAATATCAACAACATGATGACCACATCTAACACACACATTTCAGTAATAACTTTACATATCAATAGGCTCAGTTATTCACTCAAAATCCACAGTACAACTAAATGGATGAAGAGGCAAGATCCATCTATCGGCTGCCAGCACGAGACACATCTTAAATTGTGAGTTAGGCACTACCTTAGAGTAAAAGGATGCTCAAAAGTATTACAGTCAAACGGGACATGGATGCAAGCAGCCATTTCCATCCTAAAATCTGACAAAAATAAAAACTACTCTAGCAATACACAGACTCATGGAGATTAAACAATCCATTACTAAGTGATGAAGGTGTCAAAGAAGAAATCAAAAAACAAATAAAAGAATCCCTGGAACTAAAGGAAAATAAAAGTATAATACAACAAAACCCTTTGGGACATATTGAAAACAATCCTATGAGAGAATTTTATGTCTCTAAGTACCTGCATTAAAAAAATTAAAGCACAAATAAATGGCTTAATGATGCAACTCAAAAATTGGGCAAGAACAGGCAAAACCCAAAAATAGTTGATGGTAAGAAATAGAAAAAAAAAGACCAGAAATCACTGAAATAAAAACAAAACAAGCATATAAAACAATCAATGAATCTAAGAGATTGTTCTTTGAGAAGAGTAACAAGATTGACAGATATTTGGCCCAACTAAATAACAGAAAGAAACAGAGGATTCAAATTAGGTTCAGAAGTGAACAAGAAATCAATACAACAGATACCAAAGAAATTCAGAATAGTTTAAGGGAATATTTTTTAAAATGTATACTCTGTTAAGCTGGAAAACATATAATAAATGCATGAATTTCTAGATTCAGCCAAGCCATCAAAATTAATCAAGAAGAAACCAACAACTGGTTTATTATATTATAATAAACCACTATTATTATACCCAAACCAGGCAAAGATACATCAAAAAATAAAACTGTAAGACAATATCCCTGATGAATGTAGACTCAAAAATACACAATTAAAAACTTGTGAAGAGAACACAGATATATATCAAAAAGATTATATACCATGACCACAATGGCTTTATCCCTGAAATGCAGAAATGGTTCAAAATGCACAAGGCAATTAATGTAATAAAGCACACAAATGGACTTAAAAACAAAAATTACATGATCATCTCAATAGATTCAGAAAAGGCCTTTGAAAAATCCAGCATGCCCTCTTGATAAAAGTCCTAGAGAATGTGGGGCTGGAAGAAACATGCCCCAACACAAAAGCTACACAGGAGAAACCCGCAGCTGACATCATCCTAAATCAGCATCCTAAATTTCAACCTATGGGTTGCTGTCCCCATTGGAAGAAAGCAACCTTTTCATAGGGGGTCACCTAAAATCATCAGAAAACAGATATTTATGATCCATAGCAGCAGCAAAATTACAGTTATGGAATAGCAATGAAATAATTTTATGATTTAATGTTTGGTGGCTCATTATAATATGAGAAACTGTATTAAAGAGTTGCCACAGTAGGAAGGTTGAGAACAAACATGGTGTCTTCTCGGACCCTCTCCTCCTTGTTGCTGGAAATTCCTTCCTTCTCTCTTCTGCCCCTGGATGGCTGGATGCCAGAAGTTTCTACCCTTTTCTTTCTTCTGCCCAGCCATTGCATGATCAGTATTTATTAACAAGCAGAGAATAAATGGTAAGAATTGTTTACACCAACTTGAGGCAGGAGATTTTTGATCTGAGCATTAAAATGCTGTGTCCAGATTGAAACAATATATGAGGGCAGAGAAATTTGCATTTGAATAACACAGGATAACCTTATAACCTTTACACAGCCCACAAAAATAGTATGTCTACAATAGGTAACTGAGAAAATTCTGGTATTGAGAGCTGGGTCTTACCCAGCGAGCAGCACACTACTTGGTTTTCCAGTGCCAAATAGACACCCCTAAAATATACATACTCATAACTTTACATAGATCAGAGGCTCTATTTAGGAATGTGTGTGTGTATTGCATATATATACAAATAAGGAATATGTTTGGTGGATGTACAGTCAGGTGTGGGGGAGGGGGTGCAGGGTGCCTCTGTGGGCCCATGCTAAGGCATCCCATCCCCCTGAAGTAACAGCCATATGACAGTATAGTATAGAACAGAGTTTATTCACGGCATAGGAAGGGGAGTTGAGAGGGTAGTAGAGACAGAGAAAGGGAGAGAGAGAAATAGAGAGAGGCAGAGAGAGAGAAAGAGGGAGTAGAGGCCAGCAATGAGCATGTTGAGAGAGAGGGGGAAGGAAATGGTGAGAGAGGGGGAAGGGGCAGGAAGACAGAGCACTGGCAAGAAGGCAAGAGAGAGAGAGAGAGAGAGAGAGAGAGAGAGAGAGAGAGAGAGAGAGAGGAGAGAGAGAGAGAGAGAGAGGAGGGCGAGTAGCCCCTTTTATAGTGAGTCAGGCATACCTGGTTGTTGACAGGTAACTGTGGGACAGAGCCTAGACAATATGTGTGTGTGTGTGTGTGTGTGTGTGTGTGTTCCATATATATCCTTATATACATGCAGTAACAATTAAAGAATGAGTTCTGTTGAGGTCCACATTCTGCCTCAACACTTACTCCTCAACACTTTTGGGGCTAAGTGCTCTGGTCAAGAGAGAGTGTGGCTCTTGGGGCAAGAGATGCGAAGAATGGAGACAAGACAGGGTGTGATTCAGTCTCTTCTATTTTCTCATGTCTCCTCTCTTGAAGGGAATTCTGAGGTATTTATATACACAAGCTGGAGAACACAGGTGAAAACACTTTACCACGTGCACCATACAGCTGAGGTCACTAAACAGCAAAACAAGCTATGTGGGATAAACAAGATACTTATCAGAGTGTGCTTCAGCTGTTATAGGCTTTTGACAACCAAGTCTTTCATCAGGGTATATGGTTCCAGATGGCTGCAAAGTTGATCTAGCCGATTTCTATTAAACTCGGCTCCCAACAGGTCCCCCTATTTAAATTTTTTTCAAAAGGGAAGGCTGGGAAAACTTACGGAAACCGTGCCTGTCCTAGGTTGGAACAAAGGACCCCAGCCTCACTTAAGATGGTGAGGCCTCCCTTATTTTAGGGGCAAGGGTCTCGATATGCTCTCTTACCCGTCATTGGCTATCTGGCTTAGCGCGTAAGTTAGGGGTTAATCCTTGTCAATCTTGACAGAGGTTTCAGAGTCCCCTACTTCCAGCCTGTAATATTGGACCTGTATGGGTTTCATTTGTTATCTGTTGCCATACCAAAGCCATCAGTTTGTTGAACAGCATGAACCCGAGAGACAAGAGTCTTAATATCTAAACTATTGATATAAAAGCAACACTCTTTAAGGCAACACACAACTTCCCCTGTTGGAGAAGTAAAAGGTCTAAGCCTTGTACCCACAAATTTTCAATAGAAGAAATTATACCAATGAAATCCTTGAATTTTGCATCAGCTTAGTAACAATTATACAGATTAAGACAGCCTAATATTAACCACCTCAGTCCCCAAGTCCAGGGAATTGGGGCGCCGACTCTTCATTAACTTCTTCAAGCTGAACATGGGCATTGACTTTTAGAAGAGGAATGAGGGGTAGGGTAAATTGATAAGCATCTGAAGTCTGTCTTAACTGCATCCAGCTGGAAGTCCTGGGCATCAGTAAACATGCAGGTGATAAGATTCATTCTCCAAAGCTGTGTATTCTGCAATATACAAATCTCAAAACAAGTTTTAGTATCAAGATAATTATTTTGATTCTCTGAAATCTAGTGTTCTGGAGGCCTACCTCTGTCATGTCTGATCCATATAATTCTGGAAGACATAACTGCTACCTTAATGACCTCATCAGAAAACTCATAGAAAAACCTTTTTTTCCAAATTAACCTTTCCTTAAGCCAGTAACCAGAAAAACTTTTACATTGAGTTTTTATCCAGAAAAATATTATACAACTCAGAATCACACCCATTTTGAAAGTTAAATCAATTAACATCATCATTCTGCATAGCTCTCTGTCTAGAGCAGCCTTCTATTTATTCCTCGAGTCTTTAAAGCCTTTTTCATCTGTTTTCACTCACTTATTTCTTGCCCCATTTTCGTTACTATAACCTTTATTTATCTGTTTGGCTCTCAACTCAGAGCAGCCTGCAATTTACTTCTTGTATCTTTAAAACTTTTTTCATCTGTTTCTGCTTATTTTTTTCTTGCCCCGTTTTTGTTACTATAACCTTTATCTATCTGTTTGGCTCTCTTGACTCAGAGCAGCCTGCAATTTACTCCTTGCATCTTTAAATCCTTTTTCATCTGTTTCTATTTACTTATTTCTTGCCCCGTTTTTGTTACTATGCAATCACCTTTGTTTCACTTCCGAATTCAGCCAGCTCCGTCAGTCGACTGGTTCTCCAGCGCAGGGTGTCTTCCACTGTATCCCACTTACTGGAGTCCCTGTTCGGGCACCACTAATGTTGTGGCCCACATTCTGCCTCAACACTTACTCCTCAACACTTTTGGGGCTAAGTGCTCTGGTCAAGAGAGAGTGTGGCTCTTGGGGCAAGAGACTCGAAGAATGGAGACAAGACAGGGTGTGATTCAGTCTCTTCTATTTTCTCATGTCTCCTCTCTTGAAGGGAATTCTGAGGTATTTATATACACAAGCTGGAGAACACAGGTGAAAACACTTTACCACGTGCACCATACAGCTGAGGTCACTAAACAGCAAAACAAGCTATGTGGGATAAACAATATATTTATCAGAGTGTGCTTCAGCTGTTATAGGCTTTTGAAAACCAAGTCTTTCATCAGGGTATATGGTTCCAGATGGCTGCAAAGTTGATCTAGCCGATTTCTATTAAAGTCGGCTCCCAACAGAGATCATGGATTTGAAGGATAATTTGGAAGGGGCACATGGGAGACTTTGGAGAAAAGACATTGTGATTAATAATCTCAAAGATAGTAATAAAATACAAAATAAAATCTGAACTAGAAATATCAGGATGGTAGCTCAAGCTGCAACTTGTGTTTCCTATTCCCCTATGGTGCTGTGGACCCCTACCCTAGAGAAGTCCATTATAAATGGTCCATCTCTCCCGCATCCAATAATGCCATGAGATAGAAACATGGCTTACTTCTCAAATGCATTTCTCTATTGAAACAGAGAGGTTGTATTTATCATGAGCTACTGGTATATCTCATGATTCTGGGTTTTCCTATAGAAGAAATAGTGTGAGCAGTGCATAAACAAAGTAGCCACAGAGTTTGTTATTTTGTTCTGCCATAGGACATAAAATGATCCATAAAGACAATTAAAACTATGACCACAAATGGCCTCTAAAAAGTTACATGCAAACATGGTAACAAGAAGCTAAAAGAATATCTATCATTATTACATTTAATCTCGAAATTTTCTTAGTAGAAGCAGGGAGAGAGATTTATATTTTAAATACATAGAGCTTAACATAAACACTGAGAGAAGCACAGCGCAAGTGAAGGCAGAAAGTCATGTCTGTGATCTAGACTTAGTTCAGCAAACAAGCTGGTTTATGTTAGCAGTAAATGTTTCAAGGGAGAAGGGGAACCTTTTCCAAAAATTCAGGTCACTCCATGGAATTCATTAACTTGTGTTTTTCACTTTTCCTGAAATTTAGAAATATTGAGTATTTTTTATAGAGTATGGTTTCTCTCCTGAAAAGACTTTAATAAACAATTCCGTAAAATTACCATTCTCTTAGAATTGAGAAAACATGACCTTTGAAGTACAAGAGATCCCTCAACCCTAACCAAGAGTTCATTGTGTCTTTTAGCAAATATTGCTGCATTTAACTTGGTTTACTCTCTAGCCACCAGAGGGCGCAGCATCCCAACACTATAGCATTTCCTGTATGAATTTAAGTTTAGACTAATTGCTTCTCTCTGTGTTTTCAACATGCTAAGAATCGTGAACACTGCCGCGATGACTCTAAAGATGAAGACTTCTCCGGGCTTCATGACTGTGATGTTCCTCATACTCGGTAAGTAAAGTGACTTTAAACTTTCCACGTTTTTATGTTAGAAAAATCTTGAGCCCTAACTTCATCCAGAGCTTTGTCTTTAATGACGTTCATATTTGTTTTTGCTTTTGTTTGTTTTGTTTTTCTTCCCCAGCGAGGGTTCACGGAGACTCAGTGACTCAGACGGAAGGCCAAGTGGTCCTCTCAGAAGAGGACTTTCTAACTATACACTGCAACTACTCAGCCTCAGGATACCCAGCTCTGTTGTGGTATGTGCAGTATCCCGGAGAAGGTCCACAGCTCCTCTTTAGAGCCTCAAGGGACAAGGAGAAGGGAAGCAGCAGAGGTTTTGAAGCCACATACGATAAAGAAACCACGTCCTTCCACTTGCGGAAAGCCTCAGTGCAGGAGTCAGACTCGGCTGTGTACTATTGTGCTCTGAGTGACACAGTGGCAGAAACTGCAGGGGGAGCTGAGCACAAACTCTGAGAAGCAGAGGTCTTACTGCTGAGCCTCTAGGATTGCTTTGGTTCCTCTTTGTGCTCTGTGCCTCTCGGTTTCTCTCATTGGCACAAAAATTATACAAACAGCCACTGCAGAAAGAACAAGTATAATCTTCCATATTCGTCTTCAGTGGGACCAGCCCAAAATCTGATGTGAAAAATACCTCGAGCATAGCTAAAGGAGCCTCACAGTAGAGCTCTGTGAGTAAGGAAGTGGTCTGTCTGCTTGTCATAGCAGATGAAGTCTGTCCTCCACATTTTCTTCCACAGCTCTGTTCCAGGAAGGAGGCTTCTGCATAATATCTTCTGAAAGTACAGAGGGAGAAGTCACAGGATGAAGTGCAGGCATCACCCCAACATGGCCTTAGACTCCTCTGAAGGACTGAGTACCTCAGCAGCAGCTGAGCAAAGCTATTTATTTTCTTTTTAAAGTAAATATAATTACATCACTCCAGTTTCCTTTCCCTTCCCTCAACCCCTCTCATAAGCATTCCCTTGCTCCCTCAAAATTATGGTCTCTTTTTATATGTTATTATCACACACACACACACACACACACACACACACACACACACACACACTTGCCTAAATTTACAAATACAATCTGCTCAGCCTGTTTGACATTACTTGTATGTCTATAATTTCAAGGCTGATTATTTGCTGTAGGTAACCAATTAGGAGCCTCAATCCTATGGAGGATTGTTTCTCACTCTCAGTCCTGTGGTTGTTTGTTTTTCGTGGAGCTTCATAAGATTTCCCCTCTCCCGGTTATCAAGACTATTAGTGTTGTGCTTCTTCAGGATTTGTTTAGATGCCGAGGACAAGTGAGGTACCCAGCCCCAAACTGATATGTGGGGAGCCGAAAGAAGGCGGCTATCATCCTTGCAGCCATCTTGAGCCATATACCCTGATAAGATACTTGATTACAATAGCCTGCAACAGCTGAGCACACTCTGATAACATCTTGTTTTAGATACCCAGGATCTTCCCTTGGGTGTGTGAGACTTAAAGGTGTGTGACTTAAGGGTGTGACTTAGAGATCAGATTTAGAGACAAGACCTAAGGGCATGATTAAAGGTGTGACTTAGAGGCGTGGCTTATTAGTGAGACATAAAAGTCAAGAGGCAGACAGAAGAGAGTAACAGAGAATCAGACACTTCAGAGACTACAACTAGTGAGTAGGAATTAGGCATTAAGAGTACAACTTACAGTACAACTTGCAGTACAACTTGGAGTAGGAATTAGGCATTATGAGTACAATTTGGAGTACAACTTGGAGTTAGTTATTAGGTATTAGGCACTTGGCACTTGGAGGAAGAACTTGGAATTAGACATTAGGCACTTAGCACTTGGAAGAAGTAACTTGGAACTTGGAGGCATTAGGAATTAGGAACTAGGGACTGGGAACTCAAGACTAGGGACTTGGAGAGAAGAAGAGAGACTGAAGAATAAACAGGATTGAATCACACTCTGTCTGATCTCCATTCTTCGAGTCCGTCCTCACTCTCTCTCTTGCTGAACCCTGACCCAAGGACCTGAGCAGCTTCGGGCAGTGCAAGCTCTAACAATTTAGCCCCCAAGGCTTTTGGCAGTGCGGGTTCCAACATTGACATAACGGTCCGAGACATTTTTGGCCCCCAACGTGGGCCAGCTCGGGCCGCAACACTGAGATACATTTACGACATAACTCCTTCACTTAACGGAGGAACATGGAAGAGGGACTGGAAAGATTGCAGGAGCCAGAGGACAAGGAACGTTGATATGAAGTTATGTTTGCTACAAATGACAGGGAAACCTCACTCACAGAGAGGTGGTTTTAAAAGCAAATGGTTAGAGGTTACTATTGTAACCAATGGACTGGTTAAAGCTCTCTTACCTTAACTCTCTCTGCTGTGACTAGTAGGTTCTTCCCCAGCTCACTAGTCATCTGGATTTTGCAGCCCTAATTTTACAGGAGTTCATATTACTAAAAAAAATTATAGACTTGTTCATGCGTGTTAACAGAAGTGGTAAGAAATGTCTGTAGATTATTTTCTAATCTTCATAAAAAGGCCAAGCAGACCACTTTTGGGAATGTTACCTCTTTTCAGTAGTAATTCAAACTTCCTGGTGTGTCTTTCTGCCCATGCCATAGGTCATTCTCTGCCAGGGCCAAGCCCATTGGGTTGGACTCAGTATAAGAGAGCCAGACCTCCACATACATTTAGCAGCTTGTTTAGGCTCCACCCCTAAACAAATAACCACAGGGCTGAGAGTGAGAAACAATCCTCCATAGGTATCTGCAAGGTCTAGAATGAGCCAGCTCCAACCTGGCTCCTTCCAATCTATTACCTTGCAGCTTTAACTCAGGATTCATGGTCAGTGAACTAAAATCTCATATCAAAGACACAACCAACAACCTAACTCTGGATGGAGGGCCCACAAGAAAAACATAATAATAATATAATTCAAGACCCCCTCCCCAAATTACCAACATGCTCTAGTCTTCCCCAATTGAGAGCAGTTTAGGTGACACAAGAGAAACTTAATAAAATAATAACTATACATATGGTAAAAGAATCCATGAATTTCTGAAAGACTAATCCCTTAAAGTTCATAGTGGGCAGAAATAAAATCCTGACTGATCCAAGAAAACACAAATAAGTGACTAAATGAAATAATGTGGACTATTCAGGATATGAAATTGAACTCAATAAGAAACTAGAAATGTGAAATACAAAGGTTGTTTAATAATGGCTCAAGGAATTATATTATTCTATTATTAAATTATACTATATCCATCTATTATATATTTACAATATATACATACATTTTAAGATACATATATCTTAAATACATATATATTATCTTATTAAAATAATACATAATATATACTTAGTACAATAATATATCTCAATAAAGGAATAAGATATATATTCCTTTATGTATAAATATGTCCTTATCTTAATGGATATTAAGTAATTTGGGCTGACAGTGTTCCCCACAAGAGCCATTGACTAACAAGACAACAGTACCAGGCAGCAGAAGCCTCCTTTCAAATGACTAATCAGTGTAGTTTGTCCAAGTAACTCCCAAAGCAGCATAGATTATCGATGTAGCCCTTGGCTGTATCTCTGGGCTAAGGGTAGGCCCACACTTAGGATACAAGACTTGGGTGATTCTACCTGGATCTGACATGAACAGCTCTTTCCTATAGTCTGGTTTCCATGGTTTCAGCAAATACCATGCAAGCTGTCAAGGGACTAAGCAATTAAACTTACCTATACAGTTGTAACACCTACAAACCATGACAATGACCAGTATGGCATGATATCTATAAAGGTGCAATAAATGGCACTCACACATTGCTAGCAACCAATAGCTGTCTAATTGAACTTAAGGTCTACTCAAGAAGGAAACCATTCCTGGTAATGGAGACCTAGTCAGCTGTTGTAGATATTTAAATCGTCAGCATCTAATCTGGCTTTTCTTAATCAGCCATGTTCCTGACTAGCCTAGGCCTGCGGCCAGGAGCAGAGGCAGCCATACTGCCGCTGCTCAGCTCAGGCCATCTGCTCAGGCGGTTAGAGACACTAGCCCTGCCACTCACGAGATGCCAGTGTGGGAGATGCCTCTGCCAATCTCCCACGCTGTCTCCACAATGCTTGGCTGAGCCCAGACCATCCTGCCATCCATGTGGGCCCGGCAAGAATGAGACTGTAATGCTTAGATTATCCAAAGGCTTTATATATTTGGTAATGCTCAATAACAAGATGCCCACACAATCAGAGGTGTAACCCAATACCCAACCTAGATATATCAACTACCTTAGACTGCTAGAGACAGGCGCACATCCGATTCCATGTTCTCCCCTAGTTCCTCCTCTTCCTTCCCCTCTTCCTCTCCTTACTCCTCCCACCTTAGCTCCTCCCAACTTTCAGGAAAAATATTCCACTACAGTCAGCTTCCTGGAGTTGAT
The DNA here is from genome assembly GCF_011762505.2 of Arvicanthis niloticus. Classification (NCBI taxonomy): domain Eukaryota; kingdom Metazoa; phylum Chordata; class Mammalia; order Rodentia; family Muridae; genus Arvicanthis; species Arvicanthis niloticus. Next base: position 65,601,020 of record NC_047660.1, on the reverse strand, counting down.
GACATCGGTGTCTGTGTTGTCTAAAATTTGACAGTTCAGTTCACAGGTCAATAACAACAGCTTGATCCAACGTATAAACTCTTCATGTATACATTAACAGTCTAGTTCGGTAGAGTCAGAATAACAAACAGAAATCAGTAGCAGTGTTGTGACCTAACAGACAGCCAGGCCTCAACCTCTACATAAGTCAGCAACAGGAGGATAAGAATGCCAAGAGAAGTTCTCAACTCTCTTAGAGAAGTGAAGATCAGTGAAGATGGGAGACCCACAAATGTAGATCTAGCGCTACAAGCAAGCCTAGCTCAGCCTCTGTCACTATGCATTGAGTCTTATTTATACCCTGTAAACACCACGTGTCCTCCACAGGTCTTAACTCAGCACAAATCTTATCTCAGCACTTGTATCTGTCAGCCGAGACAGATACTGTCTCGGCAGACATCACTCTGCCAATCAGCCCCAGTCCGAGGAAGCAGCTAGAAGCTACCAGAAGTTTTTTGGTGTGTTTCTCTCTATGGAGTCCCGACAATTAGAGCTCAACTATACACTATTAGGTCAACCAATACATGTGTGTTGTTAGCAAAGAATCCTTTATCATGTGTCCTTTCTCCTGTGTCTGCTTCAGTGAATGTTCCTTTACCTTCTGTCTTAGTCTTTCACCTGTGTCCACTTCAGGAAAACACTCCTTCATGTGTTTGCCCCAGCAAAACACCATCCAACTGACTTTCAAAAAAAACCCTCATAGTTTCCACTTCAATTGCAAAACAAAGCAAAAACAAAAACAAAGGATTGTGGGAGGTCTAGCCCCAACAGATACATTTACATCACAGTTCCTGTGTCTTTGATTTGGGAAAAACAAATTAAAGCAAATGGAAGAGAATTAGCCACTCCCCAGCATGAGACCTTTATTGATTGATTGAGTGGTCATTCTTCAAGCCATAAAAGAAACAAAATGGACTCAGTAGATTTTACTTACCTATGTTTGTGCATACGAACACACACACAGACACACAACACACACACACACACACACACACACACACACACACACTACATGTTTGCAACAATAATTATAAAAGAAAAATGCTATCAATTTGAGAGTTGAGGACAGGAAGGTTTGAGAGACGGTAACTTTGAGAAGCTTAAAAGATGAAAAGGTGAAGTGGAATAGTTATATTTCAATTACGTATTTTTAAAAACTGAACTGAAGCTAGAGGTAAAAAACTCAATAAACTGAGTAAAAATTCAGAGGATTTATTCATAGGTAAAATTTTAAATGTTTAATTATTTTTGATACTTTTAATACAAAAGTTGACTATCAGCAAAAATTCAAAATATTATTGAGCCATTAAAGAAAGTGGAGACAGATTTTTTTTGAAAAATATTTTTAAAAAATTAGTGAAAAGCCCAAAACAACACAGTGGGTCACACAGAAGAGAGAATATCAAAGCTGAAAGACAAAGTTGAAGAGCCACATTATTCTGAAAGAAAATTTTGAAATGGGCCCAAACTAATAAAAATAGCAGGGCTCTGTGATTCCTTTTCCCTAACCTAAATAGTTTAAAATGCCTGTCAGTCAGCAGGGTTGGGCCCAGTTAGTCAGCCACAGAAGATGTGGAGTTATAGGACAAAGGCCTGTTGAGTCATCCAAGGACCTGGCTGGACATAAAGATAAAAAAGGTATGCAAGGACACCTTTAAATAGAGAATAGGGCTGTGCCCCGGAGTATGTCTAAATGAATAATGGGCCACCTGGTGTTCCTCCAAACCCTTTCCCCCTTTGAGATCTTCTCAAGGTCCAAGAAACTGCAATTTAAGTTTAACTAGATACTATGCTAACTTAGATAAGCTTCCACCTGCAGGAACTGCCCTCTGCCCCATTGACCAGTACAGCCTGCTGATGTAAAACAGCCAATCATGTGTACCCATTAGAAGGTTTCCCCCTTTTCCCCCACTCCATACCTATAAAGACACCAAAAACTGGAGCCTTAGGGTCGTCCCCTCTGTCTCTTGCACGAGACACGTGTTGGGTGGCCTGGAGCGCTCTGTCATTAAACTACCTCATGTGTTTGCAGCAAGCTGGTCTCTTGTGAGCCCTTCGGTGTGTGCTGTCCTGAGACTCGAGTGGGGTCCCTTGGGGTCCCCTTCTGGGGGGGGGGTCTTAAGTCTTTCAATTCAATCAAGTAAAATGATGAATATAAAACTCTTTGAGCAGAACCTTTCAGGAACCTTTCAGGAACTTTGGCACATTTTGAAATGATCAAATCTGTGAACTATGAGAACAGAAGAAAAAGAACTCAAGTTCAAGGATCTAGAACCTATCCTAAGGGAATCATAGGGAAAAAAGTCCCCAAACCAAGGAAAGATATGCCTATCTGGGTATAAGAGGTACAAAGAACACCAAAGAGATAACACCAAAAAAAACCTCCCCATGTATTACACAGAACAAAACAAAATATAGAAAACAAAAAAGATTATTGAAATCTGCAAGAGAGAAGCCACAAATCACAAACAAAAGGAAAGACATCGTAATAACTGCTGAGTCCTAGTAAAAAATTTAAAAGACAGAAAAACTTTCGGCAATGTACCAAGTCCTAAAAGACTATGAATGCCAACCCATAATCTGTGGGATCTATTGAAAGAGTCCTAAGGGAGAAATTTATAGCACTAAATGTTTTATCTATACACGTTGGCTTTGAGTTTAGCTATATGTGTTTCATTTGAAATACCCATAAAGGACCTGAAATTACAAAGGGGCAATGGTGGGCTGGTGGGAGAAAAAGGTGGTTTCAAGGAAAGGTTGATAGCAGCATCAATATAAAATGTTTAAAAAGGAATTGTAAAACAGAATGGATTAATGATTAAATGCAGAAAGAGGGAGATAGGATAGAGAAGTGATTGCTGGGAGGGAAATTACAATCAAAGACTGAAAAAATTACATGGAAACCTACTACTGTTGAAGCTTCCCAAAGGATCCATGGACCCTAAGAAATAAACATCTGATATTTTTTCATTTATTTTTTATTTTATACTAAAACTAATTTAAATTAAGTGGTTATTAATTTTTGAAAATTTTATACAATTTTGTTCATAGTTTAATAATATTCATCCTCTGTCCCCAACACCTCCCAAATCCACTCCACCTCCCTACCTGCCCAACTCCCTTCCACCTTTCTCTGTCTGTCTGTCTGTCTGTCTGTCTTTCACTCTCTCACTCTCTCTTTTAAAGTACAGTTTGTCTTGGTAACTACTGTTGCCTGTGTAGCCTGCCCTGCTGTGTGACCCATATACCAGGAATCACACCTTTATACTAACTCTCCTTCTCCCAGCTGCTATAGAATGCTAGTTTCTCTTAGCTAAGGATGGGAATTTTTGCTTCTTCCCCATATTCCATACAAGAATTTTGTCAGCATTGAGCTTGCACAGTCATATGCATGCTGCCACAACTGCTGTGAGTCACACATGCGTTGTTTGTTTTGTTTTGAAAACAGTGTCCTTGAAGTCATCCATTGCCTCTGGCTCTTACAGTTCTTCCATTCCTTTTCCTGTGAAGAACCATGAGTCTTCATGGAAGGGTAGGGTATAGACGTCCTATTGAGGACTGAGCACTCCAAAGTCTTTTATTCTCTGCACATTGACTAGTTGTGGGTCTCTGTCAATTGCCACCTACTGTGAGAAGAAGCTTCTCTGATGAGGGCTGGGCGACATACTGAATTGAGGGTACAACAACATGGCATTAAGAGACTTTTTGAAGGTTAAGTCCACTTAATAATAGTACTAGTTTCTCTCTATGTCCTATGATCTATCTAGTTACATGTTCTTTAAAAATTGATAATGAGGGGATAATATAGGGATGTATGAGCTGACACAGAGCACAGATAAAGAACATAAACTATTATTTGATGGTAAGAGCTTTAGAAACATTATGGAAAAGTGACCAGAGAAATACTTTTTAACTGAGAAAATAAGGTGTCATTTGGTGAAAAATGTATGCATAAGTACACACATACATAAACTTGAGCAAATGTCTTAAGCTTCTCACCTGACTAAACCATCACCTATTTTAATAGTTCTCATGAGAAGAATCTGTGCTTGAAGTGTTTCTATGATACTAAGGTGAATCCACAGGATGGCAGCATCTTCTCAAAGACCCAGAGGCACTCTATATGGTCCTGTGTGTGTGTGCGTGTGCGTGTGCGTGTGCGTGTGCGTGTGTGTGTGTGTGTGTTGGGGGTGTGACTTAGAGGGAGGAGGAAGGCTTTTGATGTAGCAGTGAAAACTAGGACCTTCTTGCTAATTGGATGAACAGTTGGGGTTTTTTTCTTTTTATGCATCTTCAAGCAGAAGAACAGAAACTGCCCAAATGCTACTCCTTTTGCAATGCCTGAAGTGTGAATCTTCAGTGAAGACAATAATGCATCCCTTACGTGTTTTACTAGTGGTCCTCTGGCTTCAACTGAGTGGTGAGTTTTGCCATTTCTATGGAAATATACAAACACAATATATGCCTATTTTAGGCTGGAGGGTAAAAATGCCAATGTTCATATGCTGCAACAAAAGCAGGTGGGAGGCCTATGGGAAAGTCATTCTAGAGTGTTAGCATCCATATGCAACCAGTCCAGTTTGTCTGACCTTTGTCTTTCTGCACAGGGGTGAGCAGCCAGCAGAAAGTGCAGCAGAGTCCAGAATCCCTCAGTGTCTCAGAGGGAGCCATGACCTCTCTCAACTGCACGTTCAGTGATCGTACTTCTCAGTCCTTCTGGTGGTACCAACAGCATCCTGGGAAAGTCCCCAAGGCTCTAATATCCACATTTTCTGATGGCAACAAGAAAGAAGGCAGATTGACAGTTTACCTCAATAGAGCCAGCCTGCATGTTTCCCTGCAAATCAGAGACTCCCAGCCCAGTGACTCGGCTATTTATCTCTGTGCAGTGAACACACAGTGTTCCCCAGGCACCTGCAGCCTGCACAGAAACATAGTGTGCTTCCACAAGGTCTGAGCTAGAGTTCAGAACTTAAGGGGGAGAAATTCTGCCTATTTTCTTTGTCCTCCATATACAATGGGAATTGAGAGCCACACAAAGGCGGGTTTGACTTGTAGGGATACTATTTTATTATTCTGAGAATGCATAGTACACATATCAGTGTGGCTGAAATAGTTTTTATTTTATTTTAATTGAAAAATATATACATTATATTCTGACCATGGCTTGCACTCCCCCAATTCCTCCCATATTCTCCTCACCTCCCTATACAACAAACACTATGCCTACTTTCTTTATATATCTTTAGAAGAAAATCAGGCGAAAACTTTTTTTTGAAAGAAATAAAAAGCACAAGATACACACATATGAGCCATTTGGAACCAGGAGGTGACATTCTTATCCTAATTCCCTGCCTGACTGCAGCCCCTCCCAGCAAACCCAGCAGTGGAGAGAGCACATTCTGACTTCTCTTTTCTGTACTCCATTCCCTGGGCAACAGCACTGCCTGCATCCCTGGAGGCCTCCTGCCACCTGGAACAACCAGGTGAAACCCCAAAGCTCTAATCCCCTCCTTGCTGGTCCCTTACCCATTGTGAGCTCACCAGCCTTGAGGTCTGCCCCACCTCCTATGTGCTCCAACTTCTTGATCATATCTCTACCTATAATCCTGGAGGTCTGCAGCTATCAGGGACCACCGTCTCTGCCTGCATCCCTGGAGGTATGTGGCTACCTGGAACAACCAGAGGCCTGAAGCAATCAGAGATACTAGCTCTGCCTGCATCCCTGGAAGCTTACTGCCACTCAAGACACCCAGATCTATCTTTATTCTCAGGGGCATGCTGCTATCAGAGACTACAAGTTTTATCTGCAGTCTCAGAGACCTATTGCCATCAGGGACCACAGGCCTGCCAATACCAGGGAAAACCAGATGGCTACAGTCCAGCATAAGGACACAATCAACAAAAGCTTGAGCAAAATGGCACATCCAGAATCCAGCTTTCCTACTACAGAGGCCCTGAATACCTAACACATCTGAAGCACAAGAAAATGGCCTTAAATCTAATTTTATGAAGATGATAGAGGCCTTTAAAGAGAAAACAAATAAATCCTTTAAAGGAATATAGGGAAATAAAATCAAACAGGTGAAGGAAATGAATTAAACTGCTCAAGTCCTTTGGAAATAGTAGCAATAAAGAAAATACAAACTGAGGGGATCCTGGAGATGGAAAACCCAGGAAAAAAACAGGAATTCCAGATGCTAGCATCACCAGCACATAATATAAGAAATTATATATGGGTCAAAGAAAATGCTAAATCTAAAAAGCTTCTAACACAAAACATCCAGGAAATCTATGACACTACGAAAAGGCCAAACCTAAGAATAATTGGAATAGAAGAAAGAGAAGATTCTGAGCTCAAAGGCCAAGAAAATATCTTCAACAAAATCATAGAAGAAAAATTTTCTAACCTAAAGACAAAGATTCCTATAACCATATAAGAAGCTTACAGAACACCAAATTAGTGTGTCTACAAACACACTGAAAGGCAGCCCACACCTCCAATGGAGCTGCTTTTGAGATCCTATATACTCACTGTAGTCTAGAGATGCCACATGCCACTTACTAGCTTGTCACAAGGCATAATAAACAGGTGTCAATTATGATTCTTAAAGAAAGAAAGATACATTTTTAATAATTGTTTTTGTTTGCTCATCAAGGACATTTTAATTTTTTTATTTTGTTATTATCTTGTGTGTGTGTGTGTGGGGGGGGGGGGTGACCACAACAGTGGTGGCTGGAGCACAGCTTTCCAGGGTCATTTCTTTCCTTCTTTAGTGGGACCTCAGAGTGATTTAGGCATCTGAGTTACATGGCAAAGCCTCAGTAAGATGGCTCACCAGTCCTTTAAGCAAACACATTTTCCTTCTGCAAGTATTTAGTAGCTGTGTATATGAGGAACAGGAAAAGTGCTGCATGGTCAGAGATCATTGGTATTGGCTGGACTAACATGCTTGCAGTTAATTCCATTTGTAGCACCATCGGGTAAACGAGCACACAGAGACTTCCAGTAACATCCGCCTCTCACCTTGCAGATGCCTGAGCCTAGCCCCAGAAACCACAGACATTCACTGTGGCAAGTGCTCTTCTAGTACTTTCAGTGTCAATGGGAATCACCAGCTCTACACAGTGGGTGATTTTTATTTTCTTCATCTACATGTTTTTATATGACCTTGACAATAATTTGAATAAATAAATGTTATTGGGTTACTTGTTAAATGACATTTGCGTGAAAGAAACAATTATCTGTATTGCTCATCTGTGAACACTTAGCATCACAGTATTAGAGGCCAGAGGACCATCCTCCCTCTCTTTTCCTTCTTTCTATTCCGTAACTAACTTGATTCCTTCCTTCTCCACAGTGAGTTATGACAATCTTGCAAAAAAGAAGAAACTTAAAAATTGGGCAGACTAGTCTCCATGTCTCTGGAACGGTGTGGCTAAATGCTGAGAGTGTGGCAGGAGTTATCAAGCTACCAGCAGAAGTCAAAAAGAAGGGTGAGCCATCTGTCTTCATAAGCGGAGCTGTAGTGGAGAGCAGCTGAGCCCGCTCATGTAGACACTGGGCACCCGAGTTCATGCCAGGGTGGTGAGCTGAGTACTTACATCAGAAACTAAGCTACTCAGAATCTGTACAGTCTTGGATTTCTATAGAGAAGTTTTCAAAAACTGAAGAGTTTTGAGATGTTGAGTTTTTGTATTAGACAAAAGACTAACACTTTTTGTTATTAATGTTTATTTCATTAGCACATTTGTTCTATACGATATTCAGTGAGATGATTCCATATATGCATACTGTATGCACTGATCAGATATAATCTCCCTTACACACACCCCATACAATACCTCTCAGTCGTCAGCAACCCTTAGGATGTTTTCACAGGGACTATTGCTTGTTACCATCTAGGCAGAAAAATATGGGATATTGGTTTATTCTAGGGCAGCCGGTCTCATTTCACTTCTATTTTTTACTGAAAATGATTAATTTTTGTTCATCCCTTTGGCTCAAATTTCTCTTCTTGACTCCATATCTGATCTACTCTAGAGAGAGCTACGTAAACGTGTGTGTGCATGTGTAACCGTATTATAGCATAAACGTGTATGTGGGGTGTGCATGTGTGTAAAACTGTTTTCTGAGTGTGCTTCCAGACGTAGGATAAACAGTAGTTATGATTTTGATTTTCTGAAGCATTTCACATGGCTTTTCACAGTGGCTCTATGTATTTACACCCCATCACTATTCCTGATCCTCTCCTCAGGCTTTGATGTGGTGAGTGACCTGGTATCTGATCCAGGTTTTGCTTCCCATCCCACCAATGGCTAACAACACTGAGCATTCCACATCCTTGGCTGCTTGTGAGTCTTCTCTGCTCTGTTCACACCTTTTGTCTGTTATTAAATGTGTAATTTCTTTTTTTATTGTTTTCAAATTAACCCTGTGACAGAAAATAGTTGGAAAATAATTTCTCCTACTATGTCTCTTAACATTACAGATTGTATGACTTCTATGCAGACCTTTTAAATCTGATATAATCCTGTACCTCATTTTTGAATAAATATTTCAAATTACCTAGATGACTAACTTACAATAGAACATCTTTCCTGCTTTTATTTTTTGATTTTCAGCATACTAAAAACAAGTGAGATAAAATATTCTGCAAACCCACACATCATAGATGTTTCTGTTGGTAAAGTTTTCAAACTCTAAGGAATCTGCATTAACAATGTCACTATTGTCTTCCTATGGAAAGGGGGTATAAACTGGGTGGTGGTGGTGCATGTCTTTAATCCCAGCACTCAGTAGGCAGAGGCAAATGTATCTCTTGGGTTCTAGGCCAGCCTGGCCTACAGACAGAGTTACAGGCCAGCCAGGACTACAAAATAAAAATAAAAATAAAAATTAAAAAAAAATGTAATGGGTTGTAATGTCCATGTCCATTGTTTTCATATAAATCATGAAATCAAATGGACACTAATACCAATAAATACACATATATATTTCTCAGAGATGGCTCCTTGGGTTTTTTTTTTTAATAGTAACATTGTAGAGTGAATGTTTATTAATAAATTCCTGAAGTAATTTATGAAATGAAAAGAACCTATTTACTATTACTCACAATACAGAAAATAGAAATCCACAAAAACCCTAGGCAATTACACTGTTATCTGTCTGTCTTGTTATAACTGCAAGCAAACCCATTAGTCCCATTATCTTTTTCATTAACATTGCAAATTGAATTTTGTAGAATTTTTGTGATTTTTGTTTGATTTGGCAATTGTGTAAAATCTGTGACATAAACAATTTAGAGCTAATTTTGCCTGTTCTGGGTAATTTTAGGGACATAGAGAAGTGGCCCCTTAGAGGAGCCACTATTTTTCTTAATTCTGAGGGGCACTGATGCAACTCTCCCTTGGGTTTTTGGCAGAAACTGGTCACGCTATGTTCTGAAACATTTCCACAAGCTGCACCTTACAACTGATGGCTTTGGCCACCACTAACAGTCATTGATATTTACATATAATTATATATTTACTCATTTTCCGGCATTCTGGCATATTTTATGAGCTGAGGGCCTGTACATTTTGGAAACTGAATTAGTGAGACTGATAATATTAAGTTCCTGGTATCAAGAATACCAAGTACAGGTTGGGGGATGGGAAGCACAGGACACTGTTCTGAGGTTTGAATAAGAGGAATAGATGTTATATCAATGTGATGGGAGAAAAGTGTACCAGGAGGAAAGACGTGCAAGGACTCCCTCTAAAGGAGTGACTGGCACTGTCCTCAGGAAGTCAGGAGGTGGAAACTATTCTTTTTTTTTTTTTTTTTTGCCTATTTTTTTTTTTTAATTTTCATTGGATATTTTATTTATTTACAATACAGATGTCATCCCCTTTCCCCATTTCCCCTCCCTAGAACCCCCTATCCTATACCCCCTCTTCCTTTATGCTTTTATACCATTTTGATTACATGCATGTAATAAGGTCAGTTCTAGGTTGAGGGCCTAGCAATACAATAGATGCAAATAGTCAAGGAACAAGCAATACAATAAACACAAATAGTCAAAGAAAAAGCAAAGCATTAAACCCAATTACATGAACACTCTTGTGATCACTGTTTCTAAAGGCTTATCAGGGTGAATCTGAGCCTACTTCCTTATCCTAGCCCAAGGTCGTTTTCATGTCTGAAGCCTACTTCCTTGTTCTAGCCTAAAATTTAGAATCCTGTCTGAAATTACTTCTTTGTTCTAGCCTAATATTTAGATTCCTGCCTGAGATTACTTCTTTGTTGTAGCCTAAGATTTAGATTCCTACCTGATGTTACTTCTTTGTTCTAGTCTAATGTCAGATTCCTGCTTGAAGCCTACTTCATTATCCTTGGCTAATGTCATAGTCCTGCCAAGCAGCCCATTTCCTTGTCCTTGGCCCATGTCAGCTTCTTGCCAAGCAGCCCCAAAGGCTCTCTACCTCTCCACCCTTTTTATTTAGCTAACAAAACTGAGCCTGTCTTAGGTCATTCTGACAAGAATGCCTTCCTTACCTATCATGGAATGTGCATTATCAAAGGCAATGCATTTCTGTCTTAGGTTGGTAAGGCTCTGTGTAGAATCTTACCCATCCTTGGCTTGCCAGCCTGGTAATTTAATAACTCTGTCTGGGGGTCCATTTTTAGGTTCAAGCCATGTACTTTGGCTACCAACATGTTGATGTTGTTAAAGATAAGCTTTAAAATGACAGGCAGGAGTAAAACTATTCTCAGTACAAGAAGGGCTAGCCTGAACAAGCTATATATACCATTTCTGAGATTTGACCAAAATGGAAATACTGACCTTAGGCCATAGATAATTTTATCAACATTATCTGCAGCATCAAAGGTCAACAGACCAGCATTCTTTAAATTAATAATCTCACTATGGAAAGTTAACATAACCAGAGAGGTGTTAGGATTATGCCAAATACCCTATGGTATCTTTAAACTTTTTTCTAATTATAGTGACAGTCATTGTGAATTTCAAAAGTAACACTACTCCAATGATATTTGTCATGACACGTGGGATGGCTCCTAACTCTTGAACGCTGAACCTCCTTCAGATAATTTGAATGGGTTATAGAGCATCATCCATTGTTCCAGATACCTATATAAATCCTTTTGTATACTCAATACATTAGTTACATTTTTTTTTGCTAGATAGTTAACAAAAATAGTTGTCTTAACTCCTTGTGTCAATGCTATTGCATATATAATTGTGACCAATTATATAGTCTATTTTGGAGAAGGTACTATGAGGTGCTGAGAAAATGGTATATTCTTTTGTTTTAGTGTGAAATGTTCTATAGATATCTGTTAAATCCATTTGGTTCATAACTTCTGTTAATTTCACTGTATCTCTGTTTAGTTTCTGTGATCTGTCTATTGCTGAGAGTGGGGTGTTAAAGTCTCCCACTATTATTGTGTGAGGTGCAATGTGTGTTTTGAGCTTTAGTAAGGTTTCTTTTATGAAAGTGGGTACTCTTACATTTGGTGCATAGATACTCAGAATTGAGAGTTCACATTGGTTGACTTTTTTTTTGACAAGTATGAAATGTCCTTCCTTATCCTTTTGATAGCTTTAAGATGAAAGTCGATTTTATTTGATATTAGAATGGCTCCAGCTTGTTTCTTAGGACCATTTGCTTGAAAAATTGTTTTCCAGCCTTTTACTCTAAGGCTAAAAACAAGTCTTTGTCACTGAGGTGGGTTTCCTTTATGCAGCAAAATGCTGGGTCTTGTTGAGTATCCAGTTCATTAGTCTATCTCTCTTTATTAGGGAATTGAGTTCATTGATGTTAAGAAATATTAAGGAGAGGAGATTGTTGCTTCCTCTTGTTTTTGTTATTAGCAGTGGCATTGTTTGTGTGGCTATCTTCTTTTGGGTTTGTTGGAAGAGGGTTACTTTCTTGCTCTTTCTGGAGTATAATTTCCCTCCTTGTATTGGAGCTTTCCCGCTATTATCCTTTGTAATACTGAGTTTGTAGGAAGATGTTTTGTAAATTTAGTTTTTTTGTGGAATGTCTTGGTTTCTCCATCTATAGTAATTGAGAGTTTTGCTGGAGTAGAGTAGCCTGGGCTGGCATTTGTGTTCTCTAGGGTCTGTATGACATCTGTCCAGGATCTTCTCACTTCTATAGTATCTAGTGAGAAGTCTGTTATAATTCTGATAGGTCTGCCTTTATATGTTACTGACTTTATTCCCTTACTGCTTCTAAGATTCTTTCTTTGTTTTGTGTATTTGGTGTTTTGATTATTATGTGATGGGAGGTATTTCATTTCTGGTCTAGTCTATTCCGTGTTCTGTAGGCTTCTTGTATGTTTATGGGCATCTTATTCTTTAGGTTAGAGAAGTTTTCTTCCATAATTTTGTTGAAGATTGCCCCATCCATTAGGACATTAAACAGGGGCCCAGGGATATCACCTGAAAGAGAAGATGGGGGACAGACAAATGCAAAGAATAGCTGCTTGTCTATAGGCTGATCACACCTCTGATTTTACTTTTTTAATACATGGTTTATATACACAAAATGGCAGGATGTGGGGAAGGGGATGACACAGGAGCATAGGTGTTCAGGGAGAGTACAGATATCTTTCAGAACAGAATATCAGCTGGGTGAAGGTTCAGGGGACAGGTCACTATGATTCCGCCTATGAGTCACTTGTCCTTATCTAAGTTGGTACTATCCACCAAACCTACCCAAGATCTATAACTATCCACAAGACCTATGACTACTTGTTCTCATCCAAGCTGGTAAATTTCCACCAAAGCTGCATGTTTACAATATCTTATAGCTATCTGTATCAGTGTTTTTCCACTGAGACCCAAGACTTTGTGTTAGCAGGCATGTATGTCAGGCCTATTGCTGATTTTAGGCCTATGGCTGATTTTAGGCCTTCAGTGTATAAGTAAGGCTGCCACTGACAGAAGATGTTTATTGGCCCTTTAAGTTGGAAATCTTCACTCTCTTCTATACCTATTATCCTTAAGTTTGGTCTTCTCATTGTATCCTGGATTTCCTGGAAGTTTGGGGTTAAAAACCTTTTGCATTTTGCATTTTCTTTGACAGTTGTGTCATTATTTTCTATGGTATCTTCTGCACCTGAGATTCTCTCTTCTATCTCTTGCATTCTGTTGGTGATGCTTGTGTCCATGACTCCTGATTTCTTTCCTAAGTTTTCTATCTTCAGGGTAGTCTCCCTTTGTGATTTCTTTATTGTTTCTACTTTCATTTTTGTGTCCTGGATGGTTTTATTAAATTCCTTCACCTGTTTTGTTGTGTGCTCTTGTAATTCTTTAAGGGATTTTTGTGTTTCCACATTAAGGGGTTCTACCTGTTTACCTGTGTTCTCCTCACATTCTTTGAGAGTGTTATCTATGTCCTTCTTAAAGTCTTCTATCATCATCATTTGAAGTGATTTTAAATCTGAATCTTGCTTTCCTGGTGATATGGGGAATTCAGGACTTTCTAATGTGTGAGAACTAGGTTCTGATGAGGCCAAATACCCTGGGTTGCTGATGCTTATGTTCTTGCATTTGCCTTTCCTCATCTGTATCTCCTTATTGCTACCTGTGCTGTCTCTGACTGGAGCCTGTCTTTCCTATTATCTTGGTTGTGTCAGAAATGTTTGGGGTGGATGTTGCTGCTGGGGTTAGAGCTGAGGCCCATGATCTGCTCAGTGCTAAGGGGCAGAACGAAAGGAACCAGTGCTCCTGGTCAGGAGTGAATTCCTGGGTCCCAGTGGGTTTCAGTTACTCCCTGTTTGGGAAGGATGTTGCTGTCTCCTTACCTAAAATACTACAGGAGTTACAGCTCCTGGGAGCCCCGATTCCTATTAGTTTTGTGAGACTGAGTGCAGAGTTGAAACCCAGGTTCTACTCAGTGCTTGGGCGCAGATTGGAAAGAACCAGAAACTATTAGTTCTTAATGAATGGACTAATACAGGCATGATGAGAGAGATGGGAAGGCACTAAAGAATGAGACACAGTCTCTGGCTCCAGGGGACATACCTCAAAGAGAGAACCTTGAAAGCTTTCTTATAATCACAAAGATGATAAAAATTATTATAGAGGTAGGATAGACATTACCAAAGATGATAAAATTATTATAAATAGAAGTAGGATGGACACCACTCCCCTTTGGCCCCTGGCCCATATACCAGTGGCTGGAGTAGTCTCCCAGCCCATCTGCTCCCCTCTGGAAACTGAGTCTGGAAGAACCCTAGGGAGGTCACAGACAGCAGAGTAGCAGGTAGGAGAACCTGCACATTGCCCTAGTCCTTAGAAACACAACTAGCAGTAGGGGGTTCCCAAAGGGCACCTGGCATCCAGACCCTGCCCCTGCGGAGAGCCACTCCCCTTCTGCCACTGGCCCAGATACTGGTGGCTGGAGCAGTCTCCCAGCGATCTGCTCCCCTCTGGAAACTGAGTCCGGAGGCATCCTAGGGAGGTCGTGGTCTGCAGAGCTGCAGAGGTACCCAAGAGAGGTCAAGGACTGCAGAGCTGCAGGCATCCTAGAGAGGACACAGCCCACAAAGCTGCAGAGCAGGGGACACCATATCCTTAAGCATCCTAGAGGAGCAACTACATTCAGAGCAGCAAACACCTAGCTGATCTACTACCATGGAGACACAATATCCTGAAATATCCTAGAGGAGCCACTGTACCCAGAACAGCTGGAGCTCAGGATCATAGAGTCATCCAGACCCTAAGGAGTTCTGACACAGCCAAGATAACTGGAAAGGCAGACTCCAGTCAGAACCAGTGAGTGCGAGTAGCACTACAGCTAACCAAATGGTGAAAGGGAAGCTTAAGAATGTAAACAACAGAAACCAAAGTTACTTGGCATCACCAGAACTCAATTCCCCCACCATAGCAAGGCCTGAACACCACCAGAAAAGCAGGACTCAGAATTAACATCACTTCTCATGATGATGATGGAGAACTTTAAAAAGGACATAAACAACACTCTCAAAGAATTTGAGGAGAATGCAGGTAAACACGTAGAAGCCCTTAAAGAAATGCAAGAAAACACAACCAAACAGGTGAAGGAATTACACAAAACCTTCCAGGATCTAAAATTTGAAGTAGAAGCAATAAAGAAATCTCAAAAGGAGACTACTCTGGAGATAGAAAACCTAGGAAAAAGATCAGGAGTCATAGACTCAAGCATCACCAACAGAATACAAGAGATAGAAGAGAGAATTTCATGTGCAGAAGATACCATGGAAAACATAGACACAATGGTCAAAGAAAATATGAAATGTAAAAAGGTCCTAACACAAAACATCCAGGAAATCCAGGACACAATGAGAAGACCAAACCTAAGGATAATAGGTATAGATGAAGGTGAAGACTCCAGAATTAAAGGGCCAGTAAATATCTTCAACAAAATTATACAGAAAAACTTCCCTAACCTAAAGAAAGAGATGTCCTTAAATATACAAGAAGCCTACAGAACCCCATATAGACTAGACCAGAAAAGAAATACCTCCTGTCACATAATAATCAAAACATCAAATATACAAATCAAAGACAAGACACTAAAAGCAGTAAGGAAAAAAGGCAAAGTAACACATAAAGGCAGACCTATAAGAATTACACCAGTTTTCTTACCAAAGACTATAAAAGCCAGAAGATCCTGGACTGATATCATACAGACCCTAAGAGAACACAAATGCCAGCCCAGACTACTATACCCAGCAAAACTCTCAATCAATATTGATGGAGAAACCAAAGTATTCCATGACAAATCCAAATTTACACAATATCTTACCACAAATCCAGCCCTTCAAAGGATAATTGGTGGAAAACTCCAACACAAGGAGGGAAACTACAACCTAGAAAAAGCAAGAAAGTAATCTTTCAACAACCCTAAAAGAAGGTAGCTATACAAACATAACTCCACTGCCAATAACAAAAATAAAAGGAAACAACATTCATTTTTCCTTAATATCTCTTAATATCAATGGAATCAATTCTCCAATAAAAAGACATAGACTATCAGATTGGATACATAAACAGGACCCAACATTTTGCTGCATACAGGAAACACACCTTTGTGAAAAAGGCAGATACTACCTCAGAGTAAAAGGTTGGAAGACAGACTTCCAAGCAAGTGGTCCCAAGAAACAAGCTGGAGTAGCGATTCTAATATCAAATAAAATAGTTTTTCAACCAAAAATAATCAAAAAAGATAAAGAAGGACACTTCCTATTCATCAAAGGAAAAATGTACCAAGAGGAACTTGCAATTCTGAACATCTATGCTCCAAATGCAAGGGCACCCACATACATAAAAGAAACTTTACTAAAGCTTAAAGCATACATTGCACCTCACACAATAATAGTGGGAGATTTCAACACCCCACTCTCAGCTATGGACAGATCATGGAAACAGAAACTAAACCAAGACACAATGAAACTAACAGAAGTTATGAACCAATTGGACTTAACTGACATCTATAGAACATTTCATCCTAAAACAAAAGAATATAACTTTTTCTCAGCACCTCATGGTACCTTCTCCAAAATAGACCATATAATTGGTCACAAAACAGACCTCAACAGATACAAAAAGATTGAAATAATCCCTATCAGACCACCATGGACTAAGACTCGTCTTTGACATGGACAAAAACAAAGGAAAGCCCACATACAAGTAGAAACTGAACAATGCTCTACTCAATAACTTGGTCAAGGAAGATATAAAAAAAGAAATTAAAGACTTTTTAGATTTAAATGAAAATGAGGACACATCATATCAAAATTTGTGGGACTCCATGAAAGCAGTACTAAGAGGAAAAACCATAGCTCTAAGTGCCCACAAAAAGAAACTGGAGAGACCACACATTAACAACTTGACAGCACACCTGAAAGCATTAGAACAAAAAGAAGCTAATATACTCAAGACGAGTAGACAGTAGGAAATAATCAAACTCAGGACTGAAATCAACCAAGTTGAAACAGAAAGAACTATACAAAATATCAACAAAACCAGGAGCTAGTTCTTTGAGAAAAATCAACAAGATAGACAAACCCTTAGCCAGACTAACCAAAGACGCAGAGACAGTACTCAAATTAATAAAATCAGAACTGAAAAGGGAGACATAACAACAGAAACTGAGGAAATTAAAAAAAAATCGTCAGATCCTACTACAAAGGCCTATACTCAAGAAAATTGGAAAATCTGGATGAAATGGACAATTTTCTAGATAGATACCAGGTACCAAAGTTAAACGAGGAGCAGATAAACCATCTAAACAGTTGCATAACCCCTAAAGAAATAAAAGCAGTCATTAAAAATCTTCCCACCAAAAAAAGTCTGGGGCCAGATGGTTTTAGTGCAGAATTCTATCAGACCTCCCAGGAAGACCTAATACCAATTCTCTTCAAGCTATTCCACAGAATAGAAACAGAAGGAACAATACCCAATTCGTTCTATGAAGCTACAATTATGCTCATACCTAAGCCTCACAAAGACCCAACAAAGAAAGAGAACTACAGACCAATCTCTCTTATGAATATTGATGCAGAAATACTCAATAATATTCTCTCAAACCGAATCCAAGAACACATCAAAGCAATCTTCCATCATGATCAAGTAGGCTTTATCCCAGGAATGCAGGGATGGTTCAATATTCAGAAATCCATCAATGTAATCCACTACATAAATAAACTCAAAGAAAAAGTCCACATGATCATCTCACTAGATGCTAGGAAAGCATTTGACAAAACTCAACATCCCTTCATGTTAAAAGTCTTGGAAAGATTAGGAATTCAAGGTCCATACCTAAACATAGTAAAAGCAATATACAGCAAGCCAATAGCCAACATTAAACTAAATGGAGAGAAACTTGAAGCAATCCCACTAAGATCAGGGACTAGACAAGGCTGCCCACTCTCACCCTACCTATTCAATATAGTACTGGAAATCCTAGTTAGAGCGATTAGACAACAAAAGGAAGTCAAAGGGATACAAATAGGAAAGGAAGAAGTTAAAATTTCACTATTTTCAGATGATATGATAGTATACTTGAGTGACCCTAAAAGTTCCACCAGAGAACTCCTAAATCTGATAAACAAATTCAGTAAAGTGGCTGGATATAAAATCAACTCAAACAAATCAGTAGCCTTCCTATACTCAAAAGATAAACAGGTTGAGAACGAAATTAGTGAAATGACACCCTCCACAATAGTTACAAATAATATAAAATATCTTTGAGTGAATGTAACCAAGCAAGTGAAAGATCTGTATGACAAGAACTTCAAGTCTCTTGTGCCGCGCCGACCACCCTGACCACCAGGGAAGGAAGACTACCACACCATTTCCTTCCAGTGACAGTTTTACTCAGGAATGACTTTCAGTTACAGCATCAAGGGTGTGCCCCCGTGCCTCCCTCGAGTGCAGCTTAAGTAGCCTCCAGTGGACTGCCCATCAGCCCATACTACGTTCTGCTCCACCATAGGCTGATACCCATGAGGAGAGATCAGGCTACTGGCAAGCCCAGCCTCCTCACCAAATAAGGACTTGTTTACCCCAAGAGGGTTAAGGCAGTAGGCTCCACCTTTAGGGCACAGCAGAAGCTTTCCACAGTCTCTGAAGAAAGAAATAGAAGAAGATCTCAGAAGATGGAAAGATCTCCCATGCTCCTGGATTGGCAGAATTAATTTAGTAAAAATGGCATCTTGCCAAAAGCAATCTATAGATTCAATGTAATCCCCATCAAAATTCCAAATCAATTCTTCATAGAGATAGAAAGAACAATTTGCAAATTTATTTGGAATAACAAAAAAACCAGGATAGCCAGAACTATTCTCAACAATAAAAGAACTTCTGGGGGAATCACCATCCCTGACCTCAAACTATACTACAGGGCAATAGTAATAAAAACTGCATGGTATTGATACAGAGATAGACAGGAAGATCAATGGAATAGAATTGAAGATCCAGAAATGAGCCCACATACCTATGGTCACTTGATCTTTGACAAAGGAGCTAAAACCATCCAGTGGGAAACAGACAGCATTTTCAGCAAATGGTGCTGGTTCAGCTGGGGGTCAACATGTAGAAGGATCCAAATCAATCCATTCATATCTCCTTGTACAAAGCTCAAATCCAAGTGGATAAAAGACCTTAACTTAAAACCAGATACACTGAAACTAATAGAAGAGAAGGTGGGAAAGACCCTCGACTACCTAGGCACAGGAGAAAAGTTCCTGAACAGAACACAAATGGCTTATGCTCTAAGATCAGAAATTGACAAATGGGACCCCATCAAATTGCAAAGCTTCTGTAAGGCAAAGGACACTGTCAATAAGACAAATCGGCAACCAATAGATTGGGAAAAGATCCTAACCAATCCTACATCCGATAGAGGGCTAATATCCAATATATACAAAGAACTCAGAAATTATACTCCAGACAACCATGTAACCCTATTAAAAAATGGGGTACAGAGCTAAACAAAGAATTCTCAACAAAGGAAACTCGAATGGCTGAGAAGCACCTTAAGAAATGCTCAACATCCTTAGTCATCAGGGAAATGCAAATCAAAACAACCCTGAGATACCACTTCACACCAGTCAGAATGACTAAGATCAAAATCTCAGGTGATAGTAGATGCTGGCGATGATGTGGAGAAAGAGGAACAATCCTCCATTGTTGGTGGGATTGCAAGCTGGTACAACCACTCTGGAAATCAGTCTGGCAGTTCCTCAGAAAATTGGACATAGCATTACCTGAGGACCCAGATATACCACTCCTGCACATATACCTAGAAGATGCTCCAACATATAACAAGGACATATGCTCCACTATGTTCATAGCAGCCTTATTCATAATAGCCAGAAGCTGGAAAGAACCCAGATGTCCTTCAACAGAGGAATGGATACAAAAAATGTGGTACATTTTCACAATGGAATATTATTCAGCTATTAAAAATAATGAATTTGAAAAATTCTTAGGTAAATGGATGGAACTAGAAAATATCATCCTGAGTGAGGTAACCCAACCACAAAAGAACACACATGGTATTTACTCACTGGTATTTAGCCCAAAAGCTTGAAATGGCCAAGATTCAACTCACAGACCACATGAAGCTCATGAAGAAGGAAGACTAAGTGTGGATGCCTAGGTCTTACTTAGAAGGAGTAACGAAATACTCAAGGGAGCAAATATGGAGACAAAATATGGGACAGAAACTGAAGGAGGGGCTGTCTGGAAACCATTCCACCTGGGTATCCATCCCATGTACAGTCACCTAAGCTAGACACTGATATGGATGGCTGGAAGTGCATGCTGTCAAGAACATGATATAGCTGTCTACTTAGAGGTCTGCCAAAGACTAACACATTCAGAGGACGATGCTCAGAGCTAACCACTGATATGATCAAAGGTTTCCCAATGGAGAACTTAGAGAGAGGACTGAAAGAGCAGAAAGGGTTTGTGACCCCAGGAGGAAAGCAACAATACCAAACAACCAGAGTCCCCCAGGGTCTAAACCACCAGCCTGGGAGTACATAGGGAGGGACCCATGACTCCAGCAGTATATGTAGGAAAGGATGGCCTTGTCAGGCATATATGGGAGAGGAGTTTCTTGGTCCCATAAAAAATGAACACAGAGTGGGGGGGGGGAGTGTAATGTGAGGGAGGGGAGGGGGTAGTTGGGGGTAGGTTTGGGCACTGCCTCATAGAAGCATGAGGAGGGGGGATGGGATAGGAGGTTTCTGGGTGGTGGGAGGAAGTGGGGTAAGGGGATAAAATCTGAAAGGTAAATATAATACCCAATTTTTAAAAAGAGATGAAAAAAGGGGGGAGGAGAAAAAAGAGGAAAAAAAGAATAAAAAGAAAGAAAAAAGAAAAATAGGAGATTTAATAACACAAAGGGAAGTATTTAGACATTTAGGAGGCAGTTTATGTTAATGGAAACAGCATCATAGAAACTGGAAAATCACACCCTCATAGAAGCACAAGGAGGGGGGACGGGATAAGGGGTTCCTGGGTGGTGGGGGGAATAAGATAAGGGGATAAAATTTGAAATGTAAATATTATAACCAATTTTAAAAAGGGGAAAAAGAAAAGAAAAGTTGTTAGAACCAACATCTTTAAAAAAATGTCAGCCCTCTAGGAAAAAATTTTTTTTTCTTGATACTAAAACTTGTTCTGACAATTGTATATTGCAGAATACACAGCCTTGGTGTATCTACTCATCAAGCATACTGAGCAGACCTGCCCAAACCTCCGATGTCCTGGAATTCCAGCTGGATGCAGTGAAGACACAGTGTCAGAGGCTTATCAATTTACTCTTCCCCCCACCCCTCTTCTAATATCTCAACGCCCTTAATCAGCTTGAAGAAGTTAAAGAAGAGTCAGCGCCCCTATTCCCTGGGCTTGGGGACTAAGGTGGTTAATATTGGTCTGTCTTTCTAGGGAAAACTAGTGGTTTTGTTGGAACAGGGCAGATTAGTTAGGACTTATTGCATAGCCATAACCTATTGGTAGAAATCAGTATAATTAATATCAAGATGAAGTTATAATTTCTTAAATGGTACAAGATTTACTTTGATTTCAAATTTAAGGTTTTCATTGGTATGAGCTTCTTATTGATATAAAAGTGAGATGAATATTAATACTCTCATGGGCATTGTGCCTGTATAACACATTTAGGAATACAAGGCTTAGACCCAGTCCTTCTTTAACTTTTTTAACTGAATTGGGACGGTTAGCCTATGAGTTAAGGGACTATAGCAAATTCAGGGCTTTGAGTTTATTGTTAGGGTGTTTTCCATTATTTATTTAGAAATAACTGAGAGGTGTTAACAGACAACAGTCCAGGTTACCTTACATGGATAGTTGGCTTTCAAAATGTCAGAAATCCATAGAATTGATGTTACAAATATTTCTGTCAGGACCTGTCTGCTCCTGACAGCTTCCTGTCATGGATTCTAAGAAGAAATTGAGCATCCTTGGAGTACTCCAGTTGTGCGGTGACAGTCACTAGGCAAGAATTGCCTCTTTCCATCTACAGACAAATTACTGTCCAGAAAAGGACACACTTGCAGAATAGTCGACTGATTATATCTGCCTAGACAGAGTAATCAGCCCTTAATAATTCTGCATCACTAAGGTCTGTCAGATGACTCTGGGCCAGAAGGCTGAAGATTTGATGCTCCAGAGTTCGGTAGTATAGGGGTTTTCCAGGTGTTCAGTGGTCTCTATAAATCGGCTAAGTTTTAGAAGCTATGCTTTGTGCTTCCCATAATTTCAGTTAACTCAGTCATTCTGGATTTCTGACGGGGTTGAAAACCTATAGTCTCATAGCCAATCCTGGCTATTTACTCTGAAAGAAAAGATCTGAGTAGATGGTTTTCAGCCGACATTCATTCTAAAGCCAAGAAAAAAGCCAGGTTCAAAACTAAGTGTTTTAGTTAGAAGAGATGACAGAGGTTCTGGTTCGTCAACAAAATGATGGAATGGGTATTAGGACTATCTTGTACTTCACTGGTACAATTAGGAATAATTATGCTCTAATTGCATTTTGAGAGAAAAGTTTTATTTTAACAGGAAGGGTGAAGCTAGGTGATGAGAGAGAGAAAGAGAGAGAAGGGGGGGCGGCATGGAGGCAGATGTTCACATGTCTCCACCAGTCAAAGATAGTTTATATATCTAGGTTGGGTATTGGGTTAAATTTCTGATTGAGCATTACCAAACTTATAAAGCCTTTGATTAACATTTTTAAAAATGTATAAAAGCAAAAAAGAAAAGAGGGCATGGGACAGGGGTTTTCTAGGGAGGGGAAATGGGGAAAGGGGATGGCATCTGAAATGTAAATAAAATATAAAAAAAAAGTAGGATAGACATACCTTCAGAGACTTGGGGGATCTAAAGAGTTCTACTTCCCTACACTTCAAAGAGATGACAAAGGAAAATGCCTACTATTGGGGTGCATTCTTCTTGCAGCCCCACTCAGACCACAGACACCTGTTTCACTTCCCTGCTGTTCACAACTTAAAGCAAAATTACTACATTCAAATAGAAGAGCAGGCATCCATACAGTGATGAACTACCAGGGAGGAGTGTTCTGTCTTTGATTTATACAAATTCACCCAATGCTTCTAAACAGCTCTCCCCAGCTTCCAACCCTGGCCTCCAACCACTAGTGGTATGATTTTGTAGAAAAGCATTTGTCTTGCTTAATATAAGAGCCAGATTTTCTAAAAAAAAAAAAAAAAAAAAAAAAAAAAAAAAAAAAAAAAAAAAAAAAAAAAACTCGTAAAGTACCAAGTAATTACCTGAAGAACTCTCTCAGTGTTGATATAAGCAAACAATGGGGAGACAGAAGACAAAGGTCCACTGTATCTCAGCCAGTAATTCCTACTCGGGGCACTTGGCTTGTTGGAATACAAACAGTAACATTTTTCAAATGTCCAAGATGTTCTGTTCCTAAGTTTCAGGATGGCAGCCCCTCAAACTAGAGGATACCCTCTTACATCACAAGTGCAAAAAGCTGTTAGTTTTTCTAGGAGGAACCCTGGCATCTCTGTGGCCCAGGTAGAAGGCCATTTGCCCTCCCTGGTGAGCAGCTCCAGACATGAACTGCAATATACCAGTCCTGCATCTTACTTTCTTTTCCTGATAGCTGCAGTGCAAGCTGCTGAAGCTTTCCATCAGGAATTCATTAGTTGAGGAGTCAGGCAGCAGAGGTTTCCTCCCTATTTTCCCTATGGATCACAGCTCCTCCAGTGTGAAAAGCAATTTGTACAGGGGTCAGACTTGGTTACATACTCCATGCTCTAGAAGCATGAACTGCCAGAGCTCTGAGGACAGCTCCAAGTGGTACAGGTGCACCTCCAGGGTCCCAAGGGGTGCAAGTGCCTGATCATGAGCAGCCCTGGAAGAGGCTGTTTCTCCTCCAGTTCTGCAGAATGGAAGTATGCTCCAAGACCTCAATTCTCATGCCTCCTGCAAGGTGCACTGGAGGTCTTGCATTGCTCTCCCAAGTGGCATTCAGGGCGGCCATGCAATGAGATCTTTTTGGTCAGCATATTTCTATTTTTAGCTCAGTTGTTTCCTATGAAAAATACCCCTGAGAAGTGTCAGTAAACAGTCAGTGTGGTGATACATTATTATAAAATCATTTCTTACACTCAAGGGGACTAGAACTTTTGCTGGACCACACAGAGGAGCTAATAATCTAGGTCACTCTAGACTGCTATCCTGCTGCATTCTCACTCAGCCTGTTTGTATTATCTGCCTTAAAGAAAACAGTGTAACCTTTCTTACCTTGGTTCCCCATGTGATGAAATTTTACAACATGAGCCAGTGCATAAAAATAATCTTAAACTATGTACTCTTCCACGCCACTGATCCAGAGAATGATATATGTATGGTTTTATGTGTTTTATGACAATTGTTTGCTGAAACAGTAAAGAGGTCGAAACCAACCTTATATAACAAATATCCACCATAGATGCTGGAAACAGCAGCATATAAATGTTATTTGATAACTGAATGATTGCTTTTCTAATGACTTACTGTCATTTAGAATAAATAACTTGATCCTTTGTGAAACTCTAGTAAAGAATTCTGTAAAGTATCTCTCCTTTTCTCATATGACGTTTTCAAAGCAACTTCTCTTTATAACAGATCACGCCCAGTATGCAAAACCATAACCAATCAAAATTCAGTAACAACTGAACATGGTACTGAGCTCCATTATACACTGACAACACAATTTCTGCATCTAAGGTTCAGGGAACATCAGTGGAAGATGGGGTGAAAAGATTTAAGACCCAGAGGGCCAGGAAAGCTGTTGTGAGGGTATGTCTCCTAGAAATGATAGATTCCTCATCCGTGCTACCTTAACAATATGGCTGCCTCAACAAGACCTGAAGAAATATAATTACAATAGATATGTTAACATGGAAGGTGGTAACCTCACAGGCTCCACCCCTACACAAGGAACTATAGGCAACTAACAACTGTTGGTGGAGAATTACTCTTTCCCAGGGCTCAGTCCCTTATTGATTATCCAATATCAAGAAGTAAAATCTGAATTCATATAATACAAGTAACAATAGACAGACTGAGCAAATTGTATTTATGTATTTATCCATATATACAAATATCAACTACAGTAAGAGAGGCTGTGAATTTAAAAGGGAGCCAGAATGAGGGGACTCCTGGGAAGAGGTGCAGGGAGTAAAGTTGAGAAAAAAAATGAGTAATTCTGTTTTTATTTTTAAAAAATAAATCCCCACAGTCTCTAAAAACTGAAACACTAAATTACAAAGTCTCATTAAACTATCTGCCTTAGTGTGTATGCTGTAAACAGACACCATGACCAAGGCACCTTTTATAAGAACAACATTTAATTGGTGCTGGCTTACAGGTCCAGAGGTTCAGTCCATTATCATCAAGGTGAAAGCATGGCAGCATCCAGGCAGGCATGGTGCAGGAGAAGCTGAGAGCTCTACATCTTCACCTGAAGGCCATTAGGAGAAGACTGGCTTCCAGGCAGCTAGAACGAGGGTCTTAAAGCCCAAAAGGAACATGCCTACTCCAACAAGGCCACACTTCCTAATAGTGCCACTCCCTGAGCCAAGCATATCCCAGTTATCTCAGTATCCAAAGTCTCTTAACTTTGAGTTTGCATAAAATTCAAATTAAGTTACATTTCTTTTTTTATTTCAAGAGAGAAGAACCCAGGCATAAAAATAAGAACACTTAAGCAAAATCAAAGCCCAGTAGCATCAACAAAATTTCGCAGCTCAATTCCCAGTATCTAAGACTCAATTATGATCTTTGGGCTTCCAAGGGTTTGATAGCCTCAGAGCTCCACAATACAGGTAGCTTATCTCTTAGGCTCACCCCTGCTTCACTACATATCTGCCTCAGTTCTTGGTAGTTATCTCACAGTCCTGGCATCTTCAATACCCTGGGGTCTCCACTGAAACTTAGGGTACATCTTCACCAATGGCCTCTCCTTTCCTCTTCAAAGACTCAATCCATGTTCATGGTTCTAAGCCTGTTTCTCTCCATGACATCTTCAATCCAGAAGCTTCCATGCTGCCAAAATCAACCACATGGGAGACTCTTACACATTACTAAGTTTGGCTGCCAGCTTGAGGTGTTGCTTTGGCAATTTCTGGATCAGAGCTTCTTGTGTGCTGATACTGAGAAAATTCTCCCCAGGAAATTTTTCCCCAGTGATGCTTGTCTCTTTTTAATTATAGCTGATTATTCAGTCCTGGCTAACCAGCATTAATTGTTGCAGTAAAGCAAAGTTTTCATCTCACTGGTCTGGATCTTTTGCCAACCACAGCTGATGGTTCAGCCCTAGTTACCCAGAAACCATAGATATGTTCACTGGTGAAATTGTGGCACAAATGCTATGGGAGTAATCACATAGTTTCTGGTTGTATTTAAAGCCATATTCAACATGGAATTTCTGCCCAGTACCACTAACTGGGACAAAGTCTTGGTAAGGCATAGACCCTAGGAGAGAGCCTGGTACTATTATTCTCCTAAATAGACAAAGCAATAAACTGTCCCTTAACTTTTTATCTTATACCCACAGATTAGTGCATCCCTCAGTTTTCATCAGAGAAGTTTCTTCTTTCAGTAGTTGGCTATTAATACAGAAACAAGCTCTCCTTTAGTGCCAAACATAAGAGATTGTGACGTGCTCACTTATAACTGAGATACTGTGTTGTGCTATTCACCCAAAAGTCCAGATATCGTAGCAGAAGAGGGGAAAGAAAGACTGTAAGAGCCAAGAAAACTGGCTGTCTGTAGGGAAACAGTATCTGCTAGATATGACAGTACAATAACATCAACTCACAGTGGCTACAACTTCATGATCTCAAAACCTGCGTAAGAGTAAGCTGGACAAAATCCCAATGTAAATGGAGACAGGCTCATGAAGTCTTCCCCTAGTTGAGAAGTTATTGGCAATTGATGGCTACTGGGAAACTAAAAGTCACTTCCCTTCAGGGCTGGGGAAACTGAGGGGGTACTTATGGTCTACTAAGTGGTCCCACAGTCATTCACATACTTGACAGCACTAAATGAACTGAGTAAGTAGAGAGTGAATGCATGAAATTAGGAGGAAAAGTGGTGGTGAATAGGACGGGGATATAAAGGGTGGGTATAGGGTGGATTAGATCCAATCACTGTTATCTGAAAGTGAGAATTTCAAATAAAATATTTTTAAAAAATGATGCCATACAAGTGTAGCTGCCTGCAGCCATGAGTAACCGGGTTCTCCTGAGATGAAGCCTGGGAATTAACGGGAATGGAGGGCGAGAGAAACGTGGGGCCCAGACAAAGTATTCTGATCAAGGCCCCGAAGTTTAATTATTTGCTTTCACATATAAAGGGGAAGCCCCACCCCCCAGAGTCTCTTCTCTGGTTCAGCCCAGGGGCTGGGCAAGGAGATAGCAGTCTGGAAGGTGTCAAGGCTAGCTCAGCAGGCAGCCCATTCTTCTTAGCTCAGGTAGCAGGCTCCAAGGCGCCAAGGCTGGTAATGCAATGCATCTCCTAGGTTCTACTGTTGCTTGGTCTATTGTGGTAAATGACTTTTCAGGCCTGCTCAGGCCTGGGGGGAAGGGCACAACAAGAAGTAAATGAAACATACCAATTTTATAAAATAAAAAAAAAAAAAAGAATTTTCTTTTTGGAACATTTAGATGATAAACAATCCAGAATACTTTCTTGCGCTTGGAGAAAGATTAATCAGACCCCTTTATACAAACAGGTCCAAGGACTGAGAAGAGTCCAGAGATGTGTTCAAATAGTCTGAAGTTACATATTATTCTCAAAAGGTAAAATATTTTGAAGGATTTCTCCCTTCACATTCCTCTCAATTATAATGTTTATTTGCCAGTTGATGATAAAGTGGCCATAAACATATTTTAGATATGGCCAAGGTGAATGACCAGGTTGGACTGATTCATGTGACCCACAGTCTCTTCCCTGTACACTTAGGTGTTGCCACCAAGATTTCAAAGCCTTAAGCTACGATTTTCCATTCTGACTGATTTCCTGTCTGGTTACTTAACTCACAGTTGTGACTTACTGACACACAGTTTCCAGTTGGAATGTGTATCTCTATTCTTTTTCTGCCTCCAATATTTTTTTCTGCTCTCACTCTTCACTGCTACCTCACTCTGATCTGTCTGAAGAGAAGTCTGTCCTTTGTGTTCTTCCTTTGGCACAAAATTGCTCCACTGACTGGTGCCTGTTAAGGCTTAGGATGACTTCTTTTTTTTTTCTCCATTAATCTGCACCTCACCCCTACAACCCATCCTGGCACATCAAGTCACTGCAGGACTAGGCACAACCTCTCCCATCGATGTCAGACAAAGTAGCACTATGTTCGTAGCAGCTTTATTTGTAAAAGCCAGAAACTGTAAAGAACCCAGATTTTCTCTCAACCAAAGAATGGATTTTAAAAAATGTGGTTCAATTACTCAATGGAATACCACTCAGCAATTAAAAACAAACACATCATGAAATTTGCAGGCAAATGGATGAAATTAGAAAATATCCTGAATGAGGTAACCCAGACCCAAAAGAAGATGAATGGCATGTACTCACTCATACATGGATATTAGCCATAAGGTACAGGATACGCAGGCTACAATCCACAGACCCAAAGAAACTAAATAACAAGAAGGGCCTAAGGGAGGATGCCTGAATCTCACTCAAAAGTGGAAATAAAACAGTTATCTGCGTTAGATGGAGGAAAGGAACTGGATGGGAGAGGGCTGATGAGGGAGATAGGGGTGACTTCTTGGAATTGGAAGATGATGCTACAATGTCTGCCCCCTGGTGTGCATGCATGGCATAGTCTCCTACTGTTGAAGGAACCTAGAATGTGACAGACTTTATCCTGGAATTAGGTTACATTTCATAAGAGTGGGGAGTGGGGGAGGGGCACTTTCAGATTCAGTGCAGGAAGGGTGAACAACTCTCCATCTGAGGATCCCCTGACAATGGGACTAAGGGAGCTGGGTGTTCCTCTTCCCTGAGTCACAAGTGCAGAGCTGGACACAACCTGAGACTTGCAGAGTAAAGACCAGGGTTCCAGTCTCAGGTACTTTCAGTGAGTTGGCAATGGTCCCTGAAGGCAACAGTACAGAGAAATGGAATCTTGGGAAGTGCTTCATTCCTATGGGATAGATAGCTGCCATTTACTTGTTCCTCACTTTGCAAAGGAACGATCTGATTCCTGAAGGACAACATTTTTACCCAACTCAGGGTTCTACCCCAATTACCCTACAGAATCCTCCTCGGTGATGGGCTGACATGGAGTAAGGATGGCTGTGAGTTAATTTTGAGCAGTATCTTGTTTTGTCTTAAGTTCCTCGTCTCATTTCTCAATCAATCATATTTATAGTAGAAATTCTACAACTCACTTCTCTGTTGTTACAGATGCACAGTGCATTATTTCCTGTAGTCACCAAGTGCCAGTAGCACACCACTGATGTCACTCTGAAATGTAGCACTCCTGTATTAGTTTCCACTTTCTTCTTACCCGGGGCATTTAACAGTCAAACGTATCACAAGCCCTTATTAGAATTAAAGTATCTTTTAAAATAAACATTGTGTATGTTTGAACACATTCATAATAGCCTCAGTGTACCCAAATGTTTCAAAGCTGGTTTTTGGAAAAGAAACTAAAAAGCACTCCCTTTGGGGTAATTTAAGAAAATGCCTGGATTTGAACTCTGCTTCTCTTCCCTGTGATTTCTGTCACTCCATGTCTGTGTCTGTCTGTCCTGTGAGTGTATATTTGTGTCACCTAAACACTTTGTTTCATTATTCCTGTGTCCATGTCTGTGAAGGTATATATCCCACAAAGGGCTTCTGTTCTGTATTGAACAGCACAGAAAGCATCACATTGGGGAAAGAATAAGGGATACTTTACATAAATTTTAAAAGAATTTTACAAAGGAATACATCATTGACTCTGACCTATACCAAATGGTCCAGATAACAAGCTAACAATACCAAGCCATTGAACACCATTAAATAATATCTATATGTTGTCTTTAATAGTTATGGCATAAATTATTTTATAAGACTGATTTCAGTGTGTGTGTTTGCTGTTTTTGGCATTTATTACCGTAGCATACATACACATATGCCTTACTCTGGGTCAGGGGCATTGAAATATACATATTTTAATATCACAGCTATGCATTGACATAGATTGTAAAACTTGATCAGAGAGGAAGCCAGTTTATTTAAAGGCAGGTTAAATAAACAGGCTGAATATACTCCAGGATAACAGCCTTCAGCAAAAGTTCCAACCTCTTAGGCTGTAAAAGATATTTTTATAACGATATATTTGGCACAACACATATTTCATCTATTCCAAGAAAATCATTTAAAACAGTTAAATGTGTTTTAGTTTGCATGATTGAAATCCCTCTCACTTTGTTTAATTCATAGGTCAGTAAAGATTCTTCAATCAGAGCATCCATATGTTTCCTGGCATAAATATTTAAGTTGTTTCTTTTTTAATGTTCTTTAGTCTCTTGTTATAGAGCAGAGACAATTTTCCTCAAAGATCACTTACACTGCCTGTATCCATGAGTCATCTCAAAATGTCATCTCCCTTCCACTGCACTCCACCCAAACTCTCAGCCAGGTCTGGTTTAGAAGGAGCTTCAGGCTCCTTAGGCAGGGTTCCTGGGTGGAGCTGACTGGTTGCAGGAGGAGGGGACACTTCAACAGCCACCCTGACACCACAACCCAGGGGCTGGTTACTCCCTTCTGTCTCTAGCAGCCACACAAGCACCATGAAGAGGCTGCTGTGCTCTCTGCTGGGCCTTCTGTGCACCCAGGTTTGCTGTGAGTCTGGCTGTCAGCATTCAGGGCACCTGAGAGGATCTGGCTCAGCACATGGAGGGGTGGGGAGGGCAGCTCAGGAGTCCTGCAGAGCTTCCACCTTCTCAGAGGACATGGTGTGCTCAGGGCTCTGTGGACACTGCAATGACAGCCATCTGTGTCTCTTTCTCTGTTTCTAATCAGGGGTAAAGGGGCAGCAAGTGCAGCAGAGTCCCATGTCCTTGGTTCTGCAAGAGGGAGAGGACACAGAGCTGCAGTGTAACTTTTCCTCCTCTGCAAACCAAGTGCAGTGGTTTTACCAAGGTGCTGGGGGAAGCCTCGTCAGCCTGTTCTACAATCCTTCTGGGACAAAGCAGAGTGGAAGACTGACATCCACCACAGTCACTAGGGAACTTCGAAGCTCTCTGCACATCTCCTCCTCCCAGACCACAGACTCAGGCACTTATCTCTGTGCTATGGAACCACAGTGCTCCACACACACCTGCAGGCTGTACACAAACCTTCAGCTGGGTGGGTGAGTCCCTTTGCAGTCACAAGACATCAGAAAGCCCCAAAGAACATCTGTCTAGTTCAATGTCTTTTTCCAGAGTTGGCAATGTTTCTCCTTCAGTCAAGCTTTTGGCCTCATAGGTCCAGGACTTTGGTGTTAATCTTCATTTCTCAACATATGTTCCCTCCTGAAACACAAATGTCCAACTTGGAACTAACAGAGAATATGATGGGAGGAATGAATCAACATGAATTGGGGGGGGGGGAGAATATAATGTAATTTCAACATTTCTCTCTTCTCCTTTTTCTCTCTGAAAGCTCCCATATGATCCTCTTCTTTCTCCTTCAGATTTATGACCTCTTCTTTAATAGTGGTTTGTATATATAATGTATTACTAAATGTTTATTCAGTCCATATAATGTTATTTGTATATATGTTATATGTGTGTTGAGGGCTGACCATTTGGCATTGGACAACCAATTATTGAGCTCTCAATCTACAAACGTTTGTCCTTATACTCATAGACAATTGTAGTCTTCAGCCCTCACCAAAGAAACTTCTCTTTGCAACAAATGGAGACCAATACAGAAAATAACAACTAATTAAAATGTAGAGTTATAGAGCCTAGCCCTAGTGGATACATCAACAAAGTGCGCACACACACACACACACAGAGAGAGAGAGAGAGAGAGAGAGAGAGAGAGAGAGAGAGAGAGAGAGAGAGAGAGAGAGAGAGAGAGAGAGCGCACTAAGGGAAAAAAATCACAAATCACAAGAGCCAGGAGATTGGGAAGATTGCTATGAGATTGTTTGTTTGAGTAGCATCAGTCAGCATCAGAAAGATACACAGATAGAACCCCACCAATGTGACTGCTGAAACACGAGCTGAACGAGAATGATATCACTAGACATTCTAACCTGGACTGAGAAAAGCCCACAAGGGCAATGTGAACATTTAAGCCACGTGTCCTGAACTCCTAAAAGTTATGGAGCAAAAGGAATGAATGGCAAAGGCTGTCATCCACATAGAAAATGCCATGGATATTGATGTCTCAAGCACACTCCGTCCTGACCACAGCGGACCACAGCAAGGGCGTGCACGTGTGTCTGGCCTATTGACGCAGCAGGAAAACATTCTCAGATGTTTCTATGCTGTTAAATAGACACGAGGGGCATTTAAGGTTATTTTTCCATCCCCGAAGTCCTTTTCATATCCTTGGAATTTCTCTGGACTAGCACCTGTGTACAACACTCTTCTTAGATACAAACATGTGTATAAGCATTGTATTTTCCTAATACCCTCTTCCCTAACACACCCAGGTGAGAATGTCATGCTTGGTACTAGAAACTGCCAAAGCCTGTTGTGGAGCTAGAGAGATAGCCCACTTCACAGCACCTACATGGTAGCTAATATTGTAGAGTGAAAAATTATAAAGGCCATCTTATGAAATATGTGTAAATTTTTCGCCTTAGACCTTGGGCAGAAAAGCACCTGCCAGCAGGTTTGGGCCCATCTAATTAGTTACAGAGGAGGGGGAGTTACAAGACAAAGGCCTGTTAAAAACATCCCAGAAACTGACTGGCCAAGGGAAGAACTACACCCTGCCCCATGGTACGGCCTACTAGTGTTCAAAAAAGGTAAAACAACCAATCCTGTGCACCCGCGCGAAAGTTCGATTTTTCCCTACCCCGCCCATATATAAGCGCTATGCCCCTGAGCCACGAGGTCAGTCCCTCTATCCCCTATGTGAGATATGGGGATATGGGCTGGCCCAGAGCTCTGATTTAATAAACCACCTCATGTATTTTACAGCAAGACGGTCTCTCGTGTGTCCTTTGGGTGCGTGTTATCCTGTGACTTAAGTGGACCCCTTTCTGGGGAGTCCTGGACCTTTCAATATCATCTGTACTTCTAGTTTCAGAGAATCCAACACCCTCTTCTGGGCTCCATGGACACTGAATACACATGGGACATAAACATACATGAAGGAAAAACACCATACACTTTAAAAATAAATGAATGTTTAATAAGTAAAGCACATGGCTGGGGCATCCAACTTTTACCATATTCCCTAGAGTAAACCCCAGAACACATACACACACACACACACACACACACACACACACACACATTTATATCATGAAAATAAAAAAGGTAAGAAAACAAACAACCCCATTTAAAAAGTGACTATCCATCTGAATAGAGTTTTTAAAGAGGAAGTGAAAATGACTGGGGAACCACTCAAAACGTGCTCAACCTCCTTAGCAATGAGAGAAATGCAATTGAAGTCAGAATGCTTAAGATCAAGAAAACACCTGACAAACCCTCTGGTGAGGGTGTGAGGAAGGGGAACCATCATTCACTGTTGGTGGGATTGTAAACCAATTCAGCCATTCAGGAACTAAGTGTAAAGAATTCTCAAAAATAATCAATCAAACAAACAAACCTACCATATGGCACAGCTCTACCACACCCCAAAGCAGGCACTTGCTCAGCCATGTGCCTGGTCCCTCAGGGGGAAGGGCTGTCTCAGCATGAGCCCACCAAGTCACCCACTTCCCCCATACCTTACCACACCTCCATAGAACATACCCTCCCTCTTTATCTTTTTATAAAAACATCACTTACCACTCATCATAAAAGCAATTTTTTTTTTTATCCTGGAGGCAAATGGAGAATGAATTGGCTAAGTTTATATCAACTTGACACAGTTAGAATTATCTGAGAGGTAGGAACATTTGAGAAATTTTCTTTGTAAGAACTGGCTCCATATAGGCCAGCCTGTAGGGCATTTTCTTAATTAGTGATTGATATGAGGTCTGGCTCACTGTGGGCAGGATACCTCTGGGTCAGTGGTACTGGGTTATATTTAAAAAACAGGGTGACAAAGTCATAGGGAACAAGCCAGTAAGCAACCTGCCTCCATGGCTTCTGTATGAGCTCCTGCCTTTAGGTTTCCATCCAGTCTGAATCCTGCCTTGGCTTCACTCAGTGGACTGTGATTCAGTATACGTAAGTTAAAAAAACATTTCATTACCATGTGTTGCGGCCCGAGCTGCCCCACGTTGGGTGTCAAAAATGTTGAGAGCCACTCTAGCCCACGTTTGGGGGTCAAAATGTCTCGAACCACTCTGTCAATGTTGGGACCCCCATTGCCAAAAGCCTTGGGAACTAAATTGTTAGAGCCCGCACTGCCCCAGGCTGCTCTGGTCCGCTGGTCCAGGTTCAGCAAGAGAGAGAGGATGGACTTGAAGAATGGAGACCAGACAGAGTGTGATTCAATCCCATTTATTCTTCAGTCTCTCTTCTCTCCAAGTCCCAAGTCTTGAGTTCCCAGTCCCTAGTCCCTAGTCCCTAGTCCCTAGTCCCTAGTCCCTAGTGCCTCCAAGTTCCAAGCTTCTTTCCAAGTGCTAAGTGCCTAAAACTTAATACCTAATTCCAAGTTCTTCCTCCAAGTGCCAAGTGCCTAATACCTAATACCTAATAATTCTTCTTCTGAGTTCTCTAGTCCAAGTGTCTTCTTCCTCAATGCCTAATTCCTACTCCAAGTTGTACTGAACTCTTCTGTTTGCCTCTTGCCTTTTATATGTTTCACTTCTAACCCATGCCTTTAGGTCACGCCTTTAAGTCATGCCCTTAGGTCTTGTCTCTAAATCTGATCTCTAAGTCACGCCCTTAAGTCACACAACTTTAAGTCTCACACACCCAAGGGAAAATCCTGGGTATCTAAAACAAGATGTTATCCGAGTGTGCTCAGCTGTTGTAGGCTGATGTAATCAATTCTCTTGCCAGGGTATATGGCTCAAGATGGCTGCAAGGATGATAGCCGCTTTCTGTTGCCTCCCCACAACCAAGTTGGTTTTGGTTATGGTATTTCATCAGTAATAGTAGCCCTAATTAAGAGTTTCCCTTTGATGGGTAGCTTTAATTTCACCAAGATGAAGAAGGCAGGACCGTGGACAGAGGCTGCACATAAGGTCTTTTGTGAGCAGCTTTTCGCACACTGCTTGGAGTCGGCAGCTCAGACTAGAGCCAAGGGATCCTCTTAGGGATGGCATGTGCTATGGCTTATGCTGTTCCTTATCATGTTGATCATGATTTTTCAGATGATGTGGGTTTTGTGGGCATGGGCTTTGAGACCCTCATCCTAGCTCCTGAAAGCCAGACTTCACCTAGCTGCCTTCTGAACAGTTCTCCTTGTGTCACGCCTGGACGATGCCATGCTCCTGCCTTGATGATAATGGATTGAACCTCTGAACCTATAAGCCAGTCCCAATTAAATGTTGTCCTTTAAGAACTGCCTTGATCATGCTGTCTGTTCACAGCAGTAAAACCTTAACTAAGACGCTTAGGAACCCTAGCAGGGCTATTCAGAAGTATTCTGTAAATTCTGGAATTTGGTATTCTTCTCCACTGACCTCTTACCAGAACTAATCTACGCATCCTCTCACTCTGTGCCAGAAGAAAATAAAGTAAAACAGGCAGGTAATTGCTGCAATCAGCTCTGCACAAGTCACCATTCCAGAACACTTGGGTTCCAATGGCAGGATGCTGTGCCTACCACCAGGTGGCAGTGCTTCTCTGATAATGATAGGGGTTGCAGTTGGGGTTGGGCAACTTACTGAATCAAGCCTGTCTCTGATTGGTTAGGCAAAAACCCTGAGATCAGAGGGAGGAAAGATTAAATATAAATTCATCAGCCAGAACGAACTCTTCTGTCCTAGGAACCAGGCTCCATTTCAGGGCGCAGCACAGCATTTCCTGTGACATCGACAAAGCAAGAAGAATGAAGAAATTCCTGGGAGTATCTTTGGTGACTCTATGGTTTCAAGTGGCCTGTGAGTTGCAGCTGGTAGTGATAGGAATGAGGAGACTTGAGTTCAGAGGCCACTTGGCTGAGACATGTTCATTTGGAAATGCAATTTGAAAACATATCCACTGACTCTTGTTCTCTGGCCCTTGTTTCTATGCAGGGGCTAATAGCCAATGGGGAGAAGATTCTCTTCAGGCTGTGAGCATCCAGGAGGGTGAAAATGTCAGCATGAACTGCAGTTACAAGACTTACACAACTGTTGTACAGTGGTACAGACAGGACTCAGGTGGAGGCCCTGCCCTGCTAATGTTAATACGTGCAAATGAGAGAGAGAAGCACAGCGGAAGACTAAGAGCCACCCTTGACACCTCCAGCCAGAGCAGCTCCCTGTCCATCACTGCTGCTCAGTTTGCAGACACTGCTGTGTACTTCTGTGCTACAGATGCACAGTGTGTGGCAGGCACCTGCAGCCCCGACACAAACCCTCAGAGCTGCTTCCTAGAGCCCAACAGTGAGTGAAATACTGATAATGGCACTCCATAATGAGGGTCTGCTGGTAACTGGAAACAGAACCTCCTTAATTGTGTCATTTCTGTTTGTTTGTTTTTAGCTCCTTTAAGCTGGGGCAGAGAGTAGCAGGATGCTGAAATGCCAGGCTTTGTTCTGCATGTGTCCTCAAGCTCACCATCAGTGAGACTTCTCCAATTTCTCCAAGTAAAATCTGAGCCATTGAACCTTATGAGCCTTCAGGCTTAGGCTTTTAATAATCACGGTGTCTTTGTGCAGGATAAGGGGAGATCCCATCTGTCCCTGGTGCAGCCCTGGGGTCTAGTTGGCTCCTTGAGAGGCCAAAATCATTCTTACATCTCTCCAGTTCCAGGACAGTGAGCATGTATCAGACATTAGACTAAGAAGCCCTCCAAGCACTTTACCTAAGCCTCTCTTTTTACAGCTGGGGCTAGCAGCCACTGCATAGCAGGGAGGCAAAGATTTGAATCTCAAAGGCAAAGAAACAAACATCTAAATCTGGTTCTGCCTTTAAGAGTTCTGTGGCTTTTCAGGCCCCAATTTACACACTGGGGAAAGGAAAACTTATACAAAGTCAGTTCCCCATCCAAGCAGGGAAGCATGCTCCCTGCTGTCACATTCTATACTATGTAGAAGGAAGTATACTGAAATTGCTATGGGGAGGGGACATGTAAGAAGAACAAGTGCCTTTAATAGTAAGAAAACAAGTCAGTTTGAATACATATGAACTGGAATAGCAGCACACTCTTCATGAGGACAGAGCCAGGGCTAGGAAGGAGCAAGTGTGATCCAGGTGAACGGAAGTCTCTGTGTGTGGTGACAAGATCAGGCATCCGTCCTGGCCTAGATCACCGTGTTCATTCTTTAAGAGCTAATTTTTTTCTCATCTGATGAGAGTACTCATTCATCACATTGACAAACAATCCTGGAGCTCTAACAAGAGGTGGTACCCCAAACAGAGCAAGGCCTTCCCAAATCAATCAGTATTCAAGAAGATGTACCACACACTTGGTTACAGGCCAATCTGATGGAAGCAAATTCTCAGCTGAGGATACCTCTTTCCAGGTGATGCTAGTTTGTACCAAGTTAAAAAAAAAAAAAAAAAGGTAAAGCATATAATATTTTCCTATTACATTTTTACTAGTATATAAATTTAGGTGTTATTAAGGTTCAGTGAGATGTTCCCACACATGCATACAGTATCTGCTGATCAAACCTCCTCTCCCTTCTTTAGGCACACCTCCCAAGCCCTCTCAGCTTTCAGGTGAACACAGGATACTTGTGTGACTATTATTTATTTATTTATTTATTTATTAGTTCAGTTCAGTTCAGTTCAGTTTTTTTGCAGGGTGGTACAGGGGTACAACTGTGTGTGTCTGGCTTTTTACACTTAATGTCCTCCAGGCCCATCAGTTTTCCTGAAAATGACAGTTCTAGTCTACCTTTCCTGAGTAGTATTCTTCTTTGTGATACTATACTCCTGTCTGCCCATCTGCTGATGATAACCTAAGCTGACTTCTACTCTAAACTGTCATGACTAGAGGCACAGACACATGTGTGTATAACTATGGTCTGCCAACTTCATCTTCTCTGAGTTTGTTTCCAGAAGG
Organism: Arvicanthis niloticus; assembly: GCF_011762505.2. NCBI lineage: Eukaryota > Metazoa > Chordata > Mammalia > Rodentia > Muridae > Arvicanthis > Arvicanthis niloticus. The sequence continues at coordinate 65,562,652 of NC_047660.1, read as the reverse complement.
AGAATAAGCACTAGCTTTGCTTTGATTTTCTGAAGCGTTTCACAAGGCTCTCTGCAGTGGCTCTATTGATTAACACTCTCCTCCCATCAGCATCCCTGAATCCCATTACCATACACCCTCATCAGCCCGCATGGCTTTGACACAGCGAGTGATCTGGTGTCTAATCCTGGTTTTGTTTTGCAATCCACCAATGGCCAATGACACTGAGCATTCCTCATCTGCTTCTTGGCTGTTTGTGTTTCGTCGCTGTTCCATTCAGACCTTTTGCCCAATCTTAAATGTGTAACTTCCTTTTTTTTGTTTTCAAATCAATCTTGTGACAGATGAATAGTTGGAAAATAATTTCTCCTATTCTTTAGGTTGTCTCTTCACTATACAGATTCTTTGATTTCTATGTAAAACCTTGTTAATTTGATATAATCCATTTCCTCATTTTTTACATAAAATCATATTTCTAATTATTTGGATGTCTAGCTTAGAACAGAGCGTCCTCCTTGATTTGGGGCTCCTATTTTATAATTTCAGCAAACTAAGGACAAGTGTGATGATACCATTCCACAAATCTACACATCATAGATGTTTCTGTTGGTAAAGTTCCTAACAGTGTGAGTATACCTCTGGTTATTACCTACAGAAGGGCAAACTCTAAGGAATTTGCATTAACAATGGCATGATTGTCTTCCCATTGAAAGAGGATTTTCATTATTTGTATGTATATACTTGAAATTCAATAGACACAATAATGTTACAGGCACATTAAATACTTTCCTGAGATGACCTTTTGTGGCTCTGCTAAATAGAAAAATTTGTGCTGAGTTTACTAAAGAACTCTTAGGTTATTTTAAAAATTGCAAAAAAAAATCAGAAAAAAATATGAAACAGTTAACAGGCAAAACAAGAGACAAATGAAAGTATCTAATCAAGAGGTACATCCTGGGCTCCAGGGAAACAGGGACCATACATTAGGAGACCTCAGGACATCATTTGTCATGCTCACAGTAAGCTCTAAGATGTTTACATTATAAAGAGAGGTAGAATAGACATTACATTCGAGGACTGGGGAAACATAGGGAGCCCTCTTGCCCTTACATGTCAAGCAGATGACAAAGCTAATACCCACTTTTGCAGCCTGAGATGCCCTGGTAAACTCTGCAGAAAGTTTTTGGTATAACATTCTTGAATTCCCATCCAGACTACAATGTTACCCTGTCTACAACTTAATGATCCAGGATAAATTACCACAGAGAGAAAACCATGCTGCAGTATAGACAGAAACCACAAGGGGGAGGTAGTCCTCTATGCTGTTGATAAATAGACATTTACCCAGCGCCTCTAAACACATCTCCCTTCCCCCACTGACTCTGAACATATTTCCCAGACTGAGGGAAGTGTTCGTCTTGCTTAATATATGAGACAGATTTTGTTTTTTTAAAAAAAATCTTGATAATGATTTGATGCCAGTCGTGTTTCTCTACAAGAGCCCTCATTACTGCAAAAGATGCTTATTTGATGAGAGGCTGTGTGTGTGTGTGTGTGTAGGTATAGGTATAGGTATAGGTATAGGTATAGGTATAGGAATAGGTATATTGAAATTATGCTGGTTGGTCTGACATAAGAGCCATAGACTAACTTTAACCCCAATACCATGACTCTCAAAACAATATAAGCTCTTGCTCTTAGTTACCTCTCAGAGGTGGAAGATAAGTCCCTATGGCAGAGGACATCACAGTCTTTGAACACAGGACTCCGAACATTCAAATAGATCTAATATGAACGTCTTCTTCTGGCAGTCTACCATTCATGGTACAGGAATGTGCTATGTAAGTTGCCAAGAGAGTGAAGCAACCAACAGATTTATTCAACTATGACACCTGTGAAGCACACAATAAACAGCATGGCAAACTATACCTATCTTGCAATAGTGATATTCAAACCTTCCTTGTAACCAAAGTTCTTCAATGGGACTTAAGATCTGCTCAACAAGGAGGAAATAGTGCCTGATGCCAGAACTTAGTCAACTACTTGGAGCTAGTGAGGTCACAGATCTTAGGGGAGAATATAATACTTCCACTTTACTAGAGTGAAATGGTTTTTAATATACCATTCTACAGACATCGGAAAAGACAACAGGGAAAATGGCTGGCGTGCTGATCTTATGAGGAATGGAGATTTTAAGAGACCTTGTGAGAAAGCCATGCTGTCTTCTCATTCAATAAAAATTTTTGTGAATTCATTTTTGTTCATTCTTGTAAGTATGAAACACATATATACATGTAGATAGACAGACAGGTAGGGTGTGTACATTCGTGCATGAGTACATGCGTGCATGTGTGTGTTTTCCTTCTGTTATTTGACATCACACATATGACAGATTTTTGTTACTCAGGAGACATATGAAAGCTTTGATTAAGAATAACCTATTTCTCATATAAATTTGCCAAATTCCTTTATTAGAATTTTAGGAAAAAAGACTGAGATGAAGATTTAACAAGAATTTTGCATTCTTGTTAAATCATCAACATTTTGTTTTCCTCTAGGGGCAAAAAAGGATGAATTTATAAGACCAGAAGCAACATGGTTAGGTCATCCACATATTACCATATTTCATAATAAATTGCATGTCCTGCTTTAGCTATCTGAATGATTTGAAAATTAGTCCATCTTCTTACATGGTTTCTAGACCATTATAATTAGATCAACAGGTCTTCAAGACAGTCTAGCATTCTTCCACATCCATACAGGAAATAATGACAAGGCATAATTAAGCCCCATAACTGTCAGCTGCATTTCCTGTAGGAGTGGTTGCACCACACAGTCTAGTAACCTTGCTTGTTCCTCTTAAGCACAAAGTATAGATTAAGATCTGGGTTGAGAGAGAACACTATAGAATAGACATTTTCACTCAAGACAAGAGCTAACATTATGCTGATTCTAAGCCTGCTGGGAGCAGCATTCGGCTCCATTTGTTTTGGTAAGGATGTTCCCCAGCATAGCATCAGGTCATTTGGGAGTGGAGGTCATTGTTCTTTGCTGAAGCTCAGAAGGGAGACATCATCGGAACTCTGGCTCATAAGCTACTTCATCCTTTAGACTCCCATTGTTATAGTTAAAGAGGCTGATATCTCTGTGCTTTTTCCACCAGCAATCAGCATGGCCCAGAAGGTAACGCAGACGCAGACTTCAATTTCTGTGATGGAGAAGAAGAATGTGACAATGGGCTGTGTGTATGAAACCCGGGAAAGTTCCTACTACTTATTCTGGTACAAGCAAACAGCAAGTGGGGAAATGGTTTTCCTTATTCGTCAGGACTCTTACAAAAATGAAAATGCAACAGACGGTCATTATTCTCTGAACTTCCAGAAGTCAGAAAGTTCCATTGGACTCATCATCACAGCCACACAGATTGAGGACTCAGCAGTATACTTCTGTGCTATGAGTGAAAGCACAGTGGCAGAGGCATCTGCAAGAGCCCCACAAAAACCTCAACCAGAGATAAAGGTTCTGAGAATAGACTCCACAGACAGGAAGAGGCAGAGGCTGTGGTAGCACAGGAGAGGGTTTGGCAATAAACCTTAGTACAGTTCATGTGGGATGTCCATTTTACATCAGTTACCTGAGGTGTACATGTTCAGGGCCAGCACAGGTCTGCACTAGGTCCTCTGCATATATGGCTTCCAGTTGAGTGCTTTTGTGGGATTCCTGACTGTTTCACTTTATATCCAAGTCCTAACTGAGTCAGGCTGCTAGCATGTTAAAGGTGGACAGGCCAATGCAGAAGATGGAACAGAGCACATCATGCAGGGTATGGGCCATAGACCTGTTATCACCGCCGGACACCTGAGGGTTACTCCAACTTCTGTAAATAAGGTGATTGATAATGGCCATCAGGCTCCAGACTCTGCTATAGTCTAGAGATTTTGCTATTATTTTAAGAGTTCCCTGAAATTATTCACCAGCTACACCACATCTCAGAGCTCCTGATCTTGCTCATCATATCTCCACTTTGTTGCTATGAAATCCTCTGGCTAGAGCTTTTTGTTAGGCCAAAGTTGCACTGTTAAGGAAAGTAAAACCAGCCTTCTCTTAAAACTGTTTCCCTCCTCCAACTGTCTAGGGTCTCGAACCTTTGCTTACCGGCTTTTTATTCTGCATCCAATGCACTGGTATATGTTTCTATTTTGAAAACATATACCTAATGAAGGTAGTTATTAGGCAGGCACTACATTTGATACAAAGCATTTCTAATCCTTACCCATTAGCTTCTTCCTTGCCTGCTTGTAGCCATTGCCTTTGTCTTGCCATCGTTGAACCTGCCCACAGCCCACATGCTTTGCTCTGCTTGCCCTTATTATCATTTTGTTCCAGACAAAAATACACAGGCTTTAGATGTTCCCTTACATCAAATGACATGATAGTACATAGGAGACCTTGAAAGACAGGAAGCATGTGCTCAGTGAGCAAAGTGCTTATGTGTAAATGTGAGTTCCTTCCTTCAATCCCCAGCATCACTTCAAAATAAAGCTAGCCAGTCAGTACAAATGGTCAGTCCTAAAAGCTTATACATACAAGCAACACTCAATGGACTCAGCAGGTTGTATTTATGTATTTATTCCCATATATTATATATAGATATATAACATACATATAATGTGTGTGTGCATGTGCACATGCATGTGTGCATGCATCTGTGTACCAATAATAGTTTTAAAAAGAGGCTGTGAATTTGACATGGAGTAGAGGAATACAAAGAGGGTGGAAAGAGAAGAGGGAGAAAGAAATGGTACAATGTTATCTTAGTTAAAACTAAAATTTTGAAAATAAAGTTAGGACTAGTGGCAAGTGCTTACAATCTGAACACTAGGGAAGAGGGTCCCTGGCACTCACTGACCAGAGAGCATAGCTGAATCAGTGAGCTCCAGCATCAGTGAACTCCAGCATCAGTGAGAGACTCATCTCAAAAAATGGTGGGGAGTGGTTGAAAAAAAATCTAACAATTTTCTCTGACCTCCACACACTTGTATCCATGTTTGTGTGCATATACATGTTCATGCTAATAAAACACACACACACACAGAGAGAGAGAGAGAGAGAGAGAGAGAGAGAGAGAGAGAGAGAGAGAGAGAGAACCTGAGAACCCTTTGCATGGGAAGACACCTCACGTCTAGCACATTAGCCAACCCAGGGAATATGATCTTGGAGTCCTGGATGAGTGAATCTGCATAGCTCACGAAAGTATAAAGCTAACTGTTGGTAGCAGAGGCTCCAGGTACACAAAGAAGGAAGATATTAAAAACACAAAAAACAAAAATAAATAACCAGCTCTGGTAGACATCAAACACTTGTGCAAAATAGACTCAACACTAGCAGAAACCCAAAAGTCAGCAGTCACCAGACAGCCCCCTCCCCTCCATATAACCTACTTTCTCCAATTTTTGAGGCACAAAAGTGTTGCACAAAACATCATCCTTTTTCTTTCTTTAAAACTAAATATTTAGCAGTTAATTGCAGTTACTTAATTGCACTTAATAAAAATTTTTAAATTTGTTATCCCCCTTTATACATTCTTCCAATTTAATTCCCACGTTATCTTCTTTCTTTTTTTGTCACCTGTGTTTCTTTATTTTTATATTATGCTTTTAGTAGTACTTTTATCATTTTCACTTCCATTTTTGCATTTATTTAATTTCATTTTTAACTTTTAACTTTCATTTTAATTTCAATTTAATATTAAATTACTGGGAATTTTTATTTCATTTCTTTTGCTTTCGTTGCGTTCTAATATATCATTCTTTTCTCTTTTCCCTATAACATCGCCTCCCTTCATTCCTTTTCATTTCTATAAATTTATTTAATCTCATTTCTACTCTATTTCTACCCTTCCCCCACCTCAAGATTAGGCCATTCAATTCAAACTGTCAGAGGTATCCAAAACAATATATGGGCAAATAACATCATGGAAACATAAGAAATGTGAAAACTATAACTTTATATCCCAAAGCTCATAACTCATCAACTCCTAAATTTGAAGATGAATTTAATACAGGGCATAGAAAGAAAGTCAGTTGCAGAGGGAAGGGATCCAGTATGAGGAAAACAGTTATATGAATGAAAAAATAAACAACATGGAAAAAAATCTGTGTTGCAATCAATGGACCCACACTCATACAAGTATGAACATATGGAATTAATGGCTTACATTAATGGAATTAATGACTTACAAAAAAGGTGTGGAGTTAGGAAGGAAATATTGAGAGGAGGATACAAGAGCCAGTATCAGATACTGATACCAGAAGCCTTCTGTCTGCAAGTAATAATAAACTTGGCATACAAGAAATCAAGAAAAACTATTTGACCATGGCTTTAAAAATGTATGAACAATGAGGTAAAAAATCTCACAAAGAAAACTCTATGAAGAAGAAATTGAAAATTACACTAGAAGGTTGTCTAAAGTTAAAGTTTCTATTGCTGTGATATAACACTTTAACCAAAAGCAACTTGGGAATGGAATGGTTTATGTTTCATCACCCACAAAAATCAAGGCAGGAACCTGGAGGCAACAACAGATGCAGAGGCTATAGATGATTTCTGCTTATTGACTTGCTTCCTAAGGTATGTATGCTCAGTCTGTTTTCTTCGTCCATCCAGGACCACCTGACTAATCTTGGTCCTCCCACACCAATCTCCAACCAAGCAAATGGCCTAAAGACTTACCTACAGACAAAACTATAGAGGTATTTTCTCAAGAGTCTGACATATCCAGAGGCAGATGCTCGCAGCTACCCATTGATCTGATCAAGGGTTCCCAGTGGAGAAGTTAGAAAGAAAACTGAAGGAGCTGAAAGGGTTGGTGGCCCCAAGAGGAGAGCAACAGTGCCAGCCAACCAGAGCTCCCCAGGGTCTAAACCACCAGCCTGGGAGCACAAAGGGAGGCACCCATGACTTCAGCTGTATACTTAGGGGAGGATGGCCTTGTCGGGCATGGGTGGGAGAGGAGATTCCTGGTCCCAAGAAGGCTGAACACTGAGTGGGAAGGAATTCAAGGGTGGGGGTGGGGAGTGGGGGGTAGGTGAGGGCACACCCTTGTGGAGGCAGGAGGGGGGATTGTATAGGGGGTTCCTGGGTGGTGAGGGGAATGGGGTGAGGGGATAAAATCTGAAATGTATTTTTAAAAATAAATTAATAATAATAAAAAAAGATTTCTTCTTCTCTGATGGCACTGCCTTATGTGAAGTGGAATAGAACTTAGCCAGCACAATTGACTCTATCAACTTGACACTCAAATTCATCACTTATTAAGGAATTACCTTTCCTTTCTTATTTTCCCCAGATGTCATGTTAATATTAATATGATGATATAAAACATTCCAATTTTTTAAAGTTCCACAGTTTTTATAAATATTAAGACTAAAAATTAAGACTCTCCATTCCAACTTTTCAAAGTTCCATAGTTTGATTTCCTCTAACCAAAGTCTTTTTAAACAATGCAAAGCCCCTAAAATATCCAAAGTTGCTCTAAAATTTCAAAGGTTCTCTAAAAGTCTAAAGTCCCCTTAAAAGCTCTAAGTCTCTCAATATGACCTCCTATAAAATCAAAGTAAGTTGAAAACTTTCTTACTTCAAGAAAGCCAAATTAAAATAAAAATAGAACTCCAGCTGTGTAAATAACTCAGTGTCTAATGTCTGAGACTCACTCAAGATCTTTTGGGCTCTGGAGGCCTTGGGCAGTTGCATTTCTCTGGCTCTGCCATTCACAATATATGCAACTTTTCTGTTTGGCACAAGCTGGCTCCACTGTCACTGACCTTATTGGTCATCTCACAGTACTGGCATTTCTAAAATGCTGAGTTCTCTGTGGGCTGCACCTTCACCTAAAGGTTCCCCTGTGCTCTCTTCAGAGACTTGGACACTACTACAGCTGCAAATTCTCTCCGTTATGTTTTCAATCCTGGGTCCTTCATATATGATATGAATATGTAGCTGAGGCTACATATTTACCAATGGCCTTTTAAGTCTCTCTCTCTTCAGGGACGCCAACCCTGCATACAGTGCCAAGTCTCAGCTGCTCTCTATTATCTTTTATTGCCTTCAAAACCAGTACTTCCTGAGTGACTCTAATGCATTACTGAGTTTAGCTGCCAATGTGAGATGCATCCTTGGCCCCATTGGATTACAGCTTTTATGTGCTAACCCTGAAGAAATACTCCCAAATTTACAGTCCTCACTGTTACAGTTGTTAATTACAACTGATTTCTCAGCTCCAGCTAATCAACATCAATTGTTTCAGCAAAGCAAAGGTTTCACTTTAGTGGTTCTTAATTAAAAATATCATGTAAATGGCTCTGATAAAGTCTATAAGAGATAAACTTTCCTCTGAAACTTTACAAGCCAGTTCTACACCATTGGCATTGTTTTAAACACTCTTATCTTCCAAACTTTCATAGAACAGCCAATTGAGCTCTGAGCATTTGGTGGATTTCCAGCCCACAATACCACAATCTTCCCTAAAAATATGGTCATATCTGTCAAAGTGATTTCTACTTTAGTTAGGGTTTTTATTGTTGTGATAAAAAACAGTGATTAAAAGAAATTTAAGAGGAAAGTATATATTCATCTTATAGCTTGTAGTCAATCATCCACAGAAGTCAGGCCAGGAACCTGGAGGAAGAAAGTACTGAAGCTCTGGGGGAGTGCTGTCTGCTTGCTTGTTCCCAGTGGCTTGCCCATTCTTGCTTTCTTATTCCATCCAGGACCACCTGTCATAGGTGGCACTGTGCATAATGAGCTGACCATCCTGCATCAACCATTAATCAAGAAAATACCTCAACATCTTGCCTACAGGTCAATCTCAGTTAAGATTTCTTCTTCCCATTAAAGCCTCCATTAAATTGACATGTAGCCAGCACAAAGATGAAAGACAATCCCGTATGTTGGCATAATTAACAGTGTGAAAAAGGTTATATTATTTTAAGTGATCTATGGATTAAAGTTCATCTAGATCAAAATCTCAATTACATCTTTCACAGAAATAGAAAAGGATTAAATTCATACTGAACACCAAAAGATCCCAAATACCCAAAATACCTGGAACAAAGGATAATGCTGGAAGCATCACCATACTATATCTCAAACTATGCTAAGCATTGTAGTCACATAAAAGCAGTGTACAAAAGCAGACCTATGTAACAATGGGAAAAACGGTAGGAATTAAAAATAAATGAATATAGTTAGAAACCTGTAATTATTCATTGACAGTTCCATACATTTATGTGATATAAATTGATCTTAGCTACCCACTACTAACATCCTCCCATTCCTTCTATTGACCCTCATTCCATATCCCTCTCAGAATCATGTCCCCATTCATTTATTTATCTATTTATTTACTTATTTTATTAAGTATCACTTGAGTCGAACTAGTGCTGCCCAAACATGCATAGGTGTATGTCCATCCACTGGTTCATGAGCAGCCTAACAACAGCTATATCCCGAATGGAGAGTATCTCTTTCTTCTCTCAGCAACCATCAACAATATGCAATTAATTCTTTACAAAGCTATAAAAAATCATTCTTAAAAATGGCAACTTGTTTAACAAATACTTCTAGAAAAACAAGATCTCTGGATGTTGAAGAATGAAATGACATCCATAGTTCTCACTCTGCCACAAAACAAACAAAAAACCAAAACAATCAGCTCAAAATATATTAAGAAATTAAGATTGGAAATCCACAAATCACAAGATTTGACTATTAAAAAAAAAAACAAAAAAATTCTTCAACACGCAGATATGCGTAAGAATGTTCCAAAACAGCCTTCAATAATGGCATAGGAAATGATTTCTATAATTTTAATTTTTTTCAAATCCTACTTTTAATGAGAGTTCTTAAACTCTTTAACATCCCTTGTAGCCCACCACTTACCAGAGGTAGTGGAAAAGAAAGACTATGGGGGAAGTGGATCTGTTTAGAAATCTATTTGGAGCAAATACCATCTGCGTTGTTAGGAAATCATCAGTTCAGTTCACAGGTCAGCAGGAACAGCTCAATCCACTTGCAAACACTTCAGGGATATACCAGCAGTCCAGTTCAGTAGTGTCAGGATAGCAGCAGTTGTGGCATGACCTGACAGGGCCAGCCAGGCCTCAGCTAAATTGGCTTGAGCCAGCAGGAAGGACCGGGATCATCAGAAATGTCAGGAGAAGTTCTCTGCTGTGCCTATCTCTCAATAAACCAAAGATCAACAAATACTCAAGACCAAGAAGCATTTAGCTATGCAAGAAAGAGCCAACCAAGCCAAGCAAGCTCCCATCACTGTTCAGTGAGTCCTTTATATACTCCCTCCAAACAACATGTGTCCTCCACAGGTCTTGCCTCACCATGTGTCTTGCCTCAGCATGTGAGTTTTTGCAAAACTGCACTTGAGTCTATCTCAGCTGACATCACTCTGCCAATTGGCCTGGGTCCACAGCAGTGGCAAGAAACTGCAGGACACCACCAGAAGTTTTTTGGCGCCTTTCTCCCTATGGAGTCCTGACAAATGGAACTCAACTACTCAGTGTAAGGCAAACCAATACATGCTTGTCATTCACAAAGAATCCTTCATCAAATCCTTTCATGTTCTTGTTTTAACAGAACCAGTGTCTGCTTCAGTGAAACATTCCTTCACCAGTCTGCTTTAGCAAAACATCCTTTCACTTGTGTCTGCATCAGGAAAACACTCATTTATGTGTTTGTCCCAGCAAAACACTATCTGACACAATTGACTTTCCAAACAAACAAAAATTTCCATTTCAAATCTCAAGGTTAGACAATTAAAATTATGGAAAATTAAAAAGTTTCTGCAGAATAGAGGAAACTATAAATGGATTCAAAAGATATCTTAACAAATGTTAAAATGTCCATTGTCAGTTATGTATCAGACAGTGGATTAATATCCAGAATATAGAAAGAACCTCAAAATTTTAAAAACTCAAAAAACAAACCATTTAATAAATTTATGAATTAATGATCTGAACAGATACTCAAAAAACCAATACAAGTAGCCAATAAGTATTAGAAAATGTTTTTAATATCTTTTGCTATCAGGGAACCACCAATTAAGGCTTTAGTCAAGTGAATGTCACTTAAGTGATTGTTTTAAAACTAACAACAGACACTGCTGAGGATGCGAGGAAAGAGAAGTCCTTATATACTGTAGGGGGATTATAAACTGTTATGGCACTATACCAACCAGTGTGGATGTTGCTCAAAAATTGAAACTAGAACTGCTATATGACCCAACTTCATGACTCAGATCCTAAGTCCATATACCACGTAAGTACTTGTACATTTATGCGTATACTCTTCACACAAGCTAGGAAATGGGTACAACCCAAGTGTCCTCCAATGGGATAATAAATAAGCCATGCATTAGCTTAGGCTGTAAAAGCTGATTGTTTTGTCTCAACACTAGCCTTTCTTAAGTAAAAAGTCAATACCAGTATTTCTTGTTTGTCAGTGTTATAAATATTAATGTGGTAAACTGATACATTAAATGTTTGTTATTGTATCATATAGCTGATAAATGATCTAAAAGATTTCATGTGGGGATGAATGAAGAACATGCTTCAGAGTTTCTTACTTTGAGTCCTAGGCCCTGGAAGAGCTCTCTGGTATGTTCACATGGTTTTGAGTTTTATATTGTTTTCAAAACTAAAATGTATTTGAAGGCCTTTTCTCTCCAAATCCCCATTATTACAATTTTATTTCATTTCATAAACTTTATTATAAGGAAGTCTTGAAAATACATAAAAAATATCACACCAAAATCAACTAGACTCCAAGTCTATACAACTTAATGGACTTATGTACACTTAGAATTGGCTGATAACAATTATTATAACTTTAATCTTCCAAGTGATGATAAAGTATCCATGAACATATGGATCTAGATAAAATGGATCACTGAGTCTCACAGAATTGTGTGGCCACCATATTTTTCATTGTACACTTAGGTGTTGCCATCAAGATTTTACGGACTTTAGCTATATTTTTTTTAATACTGTGATTTCCTGTTCGGTTGCTTAATTCAGAGTCAGTTTATTTCCCACCAGTTTCCAGTGGTGGAATCCTTATCTCCTCCTTAACTTCCTCCAGTATTTCTGCTCTCACTGTTTGCTGCCATCACACTGTGCACTCTGGTCTGTCTGAGGAGGATTCTGTCCTTTGTGTGCTGCCTTTGGCACAAAATTCCCTCACTGGATGGTACCGGTTAAGGCTTATAATAATTATTCTTCTATATGTTTCTTTGCATGATTTAATACACAATACCTTGCTAGAACTAGAATCATGGCAGTAGAAATGGAAGGTGATGCTCATGATTCCTGCCCTCTGGTGTGCAAGACTGGCATAATCTCTTGTTGACAGTATCTACAAAATATGACAGGTGTCATTCCTAGAATTCGGTTAAACTTCAGAAAATGGCAAAGAGACTATTCCATGGGTAACTAAGTCCCTATTCAGTTGGACACACGTTGAATATAACTTTTGAATTAGTGCAGCAAACTGGAAATAGTACATTTCAGGCCTGATACATTAGTTTTTATTTATTTGATTTGCTTCTGTAAATCTTTTTTAGGTCCATAATTCTTATTTGGGTCTCCTTGTTTCAGCACATTTATAATGTTTCCTATGGAGAAAAAAAATACTATGTTCATTCCTAGCAGCCTCAATCAAATTTCTACTTAAGGTGCCATTTTGATGATGTTTAGAGCTTTAGCAATAAACTATTTTATAGTTTTCTGTACTGTGATATTTCTGGTCGATTCCTTTAAAATATATTAAGATATTATATTTTTCACACTCTAAAAATATTTGTGCACATTCTCAGTTCACAAAAGTTTTTAAAGTAACAAGTTTAATACTTTATATTCTAACACTTTAGAATTTATAACTAAATTTAGAAAATATAACTTTTCCTTGGTATATGAATGTTCTAGCTACTTTTCCATTTGTTATAACAAACCATGGGCCAGAAGCAAGTTGTATGTGAAAGAGCTTGTTTCAGTTTATGATCTACAGGCCAACATTGAGGAAATCAGGGCAGAAACTCTAGGTAGTCATTAAAGCAGAACCAGGAAGGAATGCTGCTTTTTGGCTTGCTTCTTGTGTTTTGCTTGGCTTGATTTCTCATACAAGCCAGGACCATGTACCTGCCCAGAAATGGAATTGTCCACAGTGAGCTAGGCAGTTCCAGGTCAATCATCAATCAAAAAAGTTCCTCTACAAACATGCCCATGGGCTAATCTGAAAGAAGCAAACACTTAATTGGGGTTTCTTCATCCCAGGTGACCCTAGCTTGTATCAAGTTGACAAAACACTAACCCATATAATTGACCCTTTTACAACTTGACACACAAGACATCATAGTTAAAACACAGTCTTTCTTTTCCTCTTATTTCTAAGATCTCATGCTAATATCATGATACAAAGCATGAGATAACTTTAAAAGCCCTACATTTGAACATTTTAAAAGTCCAGTCTCTAAAATACTCAGACTCTCTTGCAGAATCAAAAATGATGGACCAAGGCACAGTTACAGTCATATCAAAGCAAAGCCCAACATTCTCCAGTGTAAATTAAGTAATGTAGTTTAGTATCTGGCCTCTGGATTTCACTCATGGTCTTCTGGGTTCCAAAGGGTCTGGGCAGTTCAATTTCTATGACTGTATAAGCCACAGCAAGCATACCTTGTCTCATATGGTTATATGAACAAGCTCTTCTCCATACCTACTGCAGTCCCTGGTGCTCATCCCACAAAAGTCATGACATCTTCACTATGCTAGGATCTCCACTACAACTGAAGCTCCATCTTAACTAATAGTCTCTTAGCGCATCTTCAAGGACTCTGACCTACCTCAAATCATCAAACCTCAAATTCTCTACATGACCTCTTTGATTACTGCTTTTTTTTTCTGAAAGACATTTATATATCATCAACTCTGTCATCTTGAGATACAGTTTTGGCCCCCTCTGGACCACATCTGTGTATAAACCCTGATGAAACACTTTCTAAATTTCACCTTAATGATTCTTGTCTCTTATTAATCAATCATGGGTGATCTTTTTATACTCATCTAACCAGCATCAATTGTCTTAGTAAAGTAGAAATTTCACTTTACAGCTGATTCTTCAGCCCTAACTGAGCAGAAGCCACAGATTCTTAACTCAAAATATCATACATGCATTCCAAATAGAGTCCTTGAGGAAGTCTTAAGCTTCCCTCAAAACATTTCAAACAGGAACCATCACCAGGATTCTTATCTTCCAGTCCCACAGCTCATTAAGCATGCTCAAAAGCTCCAAATGTTCTGCTTTCCATACATAAAAATAGTCCAAGGTATGAAAATCCACATGATCAGGTCCACCAGAATTGATACCAATTTCTGTCCTAGTTACTGTCTCTGTTACTGAGATAAAACATAGACCAAACCAACTTAGAAAAGAAAGGGTTTATTTCAGCTTACAGGCTATAGCTCATCATTAAGGAAAACTCTGGGCATGGAATTCAGGCAGAAACCAAAGAGGAACCATGAAAAAAATTATGTTTGTTGGCTGGCTTTCCGAGACTTGCTCAGCTTGCTATTTTATACAACCCAGGATCACAAGGCCCACAGTGAGCTAAGGCCATTTTTGAGTTGAGGTTTCCTCTTCTCAAGTAACTCTAGTTCATGTCATGTAAAAGACAGACAATCAGAAGCACAACAAAATTTTAAATTTATTTTGAAATTTGTCCTCTACAGGACACTGTTCTCTAAATAGGAAATGAGTTTTCTTTAGATTAGAAGAAAGACACAAAGGCACACTTCCTCAACTGAGGTGGAAACTTCTGGTTTCTTTGGAGACACAGTTGTATCATGTGATGCTTTTTTGGAAGCTGTCTTATAAGAGGATGTTTTGCTGAGGCTCACACATATGTTTTTCTGGATGCTGTCTTGTGAGAAGGCATATGATGTTTTGCTGGAGCAGATGCTTGAGAGGGTACATGATGTTTAGAAAGAATATGAATATAACCCCACAGACAGTGAGAGGATGCTCTTGCATTGGTTTACCTTGCAATGCTTCACTGGTCTTCACTGACAATGCTCTTACATTACTATGCCTTGCATTGCTTTGCTGGTCTTTGCAGATTTTGATTGTCATGACTTCACAGAGAGAGACCCTACAAAGAACTTTGCATAATATTCCAGCTGCTTCCAAAAGATTTTTGCCGATTTGATGGAGCCTCATGATTTCTTCTAGATACAGCTGCTGCTACTATTCATGTTTGGTGTTTGCTGATTGAATTGGAATGCCACTAGTGACTGATTCATGTTTGATATTTGGGACAGGACTGCTAATATCCTGATAATGAAGATTAGAATCGCTCCCAAAGACCTACTTCTAAACAGCTCCACATCCCCCTTATCCAATCAACCATCTTTCTCCCCTACCTTTAATCAATGGGTTAGAAGGGAGATTAAAGCATTTAAGAATCCTTATTAAAATAGGTTATGAAAAATCTAAGCCTGTATTCTATTGTTAAGGCAACAGTCCTGATTCAGCATATTTTAGTCAGAGGATTTTAAACAATGAGGGGAAATTTTCAGTTACCAGAGGAAGGATTATTGCCAAGAATGGCTTTTCCTGCCAGTCCTTTCAGTCTCCGGGTTGTGAAGGAATCAACATCTCTTTAAGCTCAGAGCAACCTCTGTGCACTTCTCTGGGCATTGGTGGTGTCCTGCTTATATTTGTTTTCTAGAGAACCCCAGAAAGAAGTGAGCTGCTCTCTGCTCACTGTGGTGACCCTGCTATGCATCCTGAAGCTTGGAGAGCTCTGTGACTGTCACTCTGCTTCAGCCCAGCTTCAGAGAAAGGACACTGTGTGGCTTCTCTCTGAACAGAGACCTCCTGTGGCTCCACACAGCACTGATGCTACAGGAGGATGCAGAGCCCAGGGCTGCCCCAGCCTGATGGCTGCATGTGCACGTGCAGTAGCTGCTCTGGAGCTGAGGGGCAGCTGCTCATCCCTTGTCCCTCAGGGTCCTTCCCTGCATGTGTGACACTCTCACTTGGGTCAGCAGTGCCTCCTGAAACTCAGACCAGGAAGTCAGCCTGTCTCAGGCATGGAAGACTTTCAGATTGAGTGCAGGAAGGATAAAAACTCCCTTGATCATGAGACTGAGACAGCTTCATGCTTCTCTGCACTGAGTCACAAGTGCAGAGCTGAACACAAACCATCTGAGACTTGAACAGTTAAACACCAGGATCTCAGCCTTAGGCACTTCCAGGGATATTGCCATGTTCTGAAAAACCTTAAAATACATGCGTCTTGTTGCAAATGCACAGTACATTGTTCCCTGCAGTTGCCATGTACAATAGTACACCAGCACCTTTTGCTCCTGATCCTCTGGAGCTTGAAAAACTCCAAGACTTTGGTTTGTTTTTCCTCTCCACCTCCTCCTCATGGGTTCTTTAAAAATATGTATCACAAACCTGGGTTGTAACAGGAGTATCCAAATACACATGCTTTATCCATTCTAAGAAAAGGAGGTCATTAAATCTATATTACATAATAATTATTATATTATTACTCTGTATGATTGAAGTATCTCCTTTAAATTAATTCATAGGTCAATGAAAATATTTTAGTCAGAGCATGCACCTATATTCTAGAGATAATATTTAGTTGTTCTTCTTACACCTACACCGTTCCTCAGGGTCTTCTTGATACAATTGAGACATTTTATTCTTAGGAAGAAACTCAGAAGGGTGTGGCCTGGCAGGGTTCCTGGGTGGAGCTGACTGGTTGCAGGAGGAGGGGACACTTCAACAGCCACCCTGACACCACAACCCAGGGGCTGGTTACTTGCTTCTGTCTCTGGCAACTATACAAGCACCATGAAGAGGCTGCTGTGCTCTCTGCTGGGACTTTTGTGCACCCAGGTTTGCTGTGAGTCTGGCTGGCAGCATTCAGGGCACCTGAGAGGATCTGGCTCAGCACATGGAGGGGTGGGGAGGGCAGCTCAGGAGTCCTGCAGAGCTCCCACCTTCTCAGAGGACATGGGTGTGCTCAGGGCTCTGTGGACACTGCAATGACAGCCATCTGTGTCTCTTTCTCTGTTTCTAATCAGGGGTAAAGGGGCAGCAAGTGCAGCAGAGTCCTGTGTCCTTGGTCCTGCAGGAGGGAGAGGACGCAGAGCTGCAGTGTAACTTTTCCTCCACAGCAACCCAGCTGCAGTGGTTTTACCAAGGTCCTGGGGGAAGCCTCATCAGTCTGTTCTACAATCCTTCTGGGACAAAGCAGAGTGGAAGACTGAAATCCACCACAGTCACTAGGGAACTTCGAAGCTCTCTGCACATCTCCTCCTCCCAGACCACAGACTCAGGCACTTATCTCTGTGCTATGGAACCACAGTGCTCCCCACACACCTGCAGGCTGTACATAAACCCTCAGCTGGGTGGGTGTGTCCCTTACCAGCCACAAGACATCAGGAAGCCCCAAAGAATATCTGTCTAGCTTAATGCCTCTTTCTTGAATGGGTACAGTTTCACCCTCAGGTAATCTTTGGACCTTGTAGGTTCAAAACTTTCACCTTTATCTTCATTTCTCAATATAAACTCCCTCCTGAAGTAGAAATTTTCAACTTAGAGCTAACAGAAGCTGATGGGATGACTGAATCAATGTAGACATTTTAGCCACAGTGTGCTGAACTTGTAAAGGGTAAAGAGCAAAAGGAAAGATCGGCAAAGGCTCTCATTCATGTAAAACTGCTATGGACAGTGATGCAGCTTAGATGTGTCTCAAGCACATTCAGACCTGACCAGACTGTACCATGGCAAGGTGGACATATGCATTTGGCCTATTGATGCAATGAGAAAACATCCCCCAAACTTTTCTATGCTGTTGAATAGATGTGAGTGAGACTCATGGTATAGTTTCCCCTCACCTAAGTCCTATGCATATCCTTGGAGTTCCTCTGAGCCAGGAATCTGCCCTATTCTGAAGAATGGCCGCTGCATAATTAATAATATGTTCTTGACTGGATGGATATTTGTGAGTGTTGGGGTCCAGGAATTGCTTCACAAACCACACAAACCCAGATCTCAGTCAGATAGGGATAATCCATTAAGCAAGTGCCTAAAGACTGATAGACCAGGGCCACAGTCCTGATTAGGGAATTGAACCATGACACTGAGTTAAGATCCTACAGGATTCATGAGCCTGGCCTGCAGCAAGGCAGGTTCAAGGCCTAGTGATGAATGTTTCAGGAGAACTCTTCCCCAGTTGTTACAGGTCGCTAAGACAGCTACTCTCAGAGGATCCTCAGTGAATGAACTATAGGTATTGCAATATGTGACTGATACATGGTCCTCTCAGTGGGATGTCATGGTTACATGTTCCAGAGCAAGTGCAGAAATTGATAGGGAGTGACTTGGCTCCTGCTGATCTCAAGTCTCTGAAATTCCTGGGGTCTGAGCTCACTCAACATTTCCAGTTGAGTGAATCCACTTGCCCTGCAGAGGAGGAGGAAGGGAAAGAAGAGGATATGAGAAGAAATAGACCCTCACAGAAATTTTTGAGCAGTATAAAATATATAAATAATGGGTATAGAAGAAGAAAAAGAGATTCAGACCAAATGCACAGAATATATTTTCAACAAAATAGTAGATTAAAGTTTCAGTTTAAGGAAAGAGATACCTAACAAGGTCCAAGAGGCATACAGAACACCAAATAAAACTATAAAGGTAACCCTTGTGTATAATCATCAACATATTAAATTTACAGATCATCAACATATTAAATCATCAACATATTAAATTTAAATATATTGTAAATTTATATATAATTTGTAATTTATTATTACAAATAATAAATTACAAATTACAAATTATATATAAATTTACAATATATATATATATATTGGAAGAAGCAAGAGAAAAAGATCAAGCCACATACAAGACGAACCTATCAGAATAACAGCATATTTTCCAGTGGAGATCATGAAACCCAGAAAGCATTGGTCAGATGCTCTACAATATGAAAGACCACAGATGCCAGCAGAACTATCAGCCATAGTGGAAGAAAAAAGGAAAAAAAAATCCTACAATAGTCTTGAGTAATATATAACCAGTAAGTCAACTCAACAGCAGATTCTAGAGGTAATTCTTAAGCTTAAAGAGAAAATTAAACAAGCCCAAGAAAGTCTAAAAAACATACAGTTTCAGCACGTTGAATTAAAAGATGTCTAACAGAAAGTTGCAAAGACAAAAAAATGACAGGAATTAATACAAATTTTCAGCACTAACTTTTAATATTTATGATATCAACTCCCTAATGATGAGAGAGAAACAGACTAATAAGTTAGATCAGAAAGCAGGATACAAATTTTTGCTGTTTCCAAGAAACACACCTCAGGACAGGTTGACACCATCTTAGAGAAAAAGTTGCAAAAAAGGTATTCTAAGCAAATAGAACCATAAAGCAAAGATGTGTAGCTACTCTAATATCTGACAAAACAATCAGAAAACACAAGAAGGGACACTTTTATTATATTAAAGGAAAAAATCCAACAAAAATATGAAAACAAGAACTGAAGAGCAGACTATGGGGAAAAAAACTACTTAATGTTATGCTGTCTATGATTTTCTTAGCCTGCTCTCTTATAGCTATCCAGGGCTGTGGTCCTAGAATTGGCATTGCCTCCAGGGGGCTGGGCCTTCCCACATTCCTCATTAATCAAGAAAACAGTCCACAAACTTTGAAATAAGCAATCCGATGGAAGCATTGAAACTTCTCCTCAATAGCTCTAACAGGAATCAAACTGTCAAAACATAGCCAGGACAATGGCCATCCTACCAAATGACATCTTAGAGATCCAACAAAATCCCCATCAAAATTCTGAAACGTTGTTCATAGAAATTGAAAAACAATATTAAAATTGATATGAAACTACAAGAGATACAGGATAGTCACAATCACCTTGTACAACTAAAATCCTGCTAGAGGCATCTCTATCCCAGATTTCAAGTTATATTACAGGGCTATTGTGGGACCATGAAAAGGATAACTTGGTTTCTGGTAGAGCACTGGCTAGAGATGGCCGGAGACCCTGCAAGGGATGGAATACATTTTGCCATGCTCCCAGACTCTAGGCTCCTGACACATGATCTAAGACCTCCATTGATCAGTGCCTTTCAGTCGTGTAGGGCAATGCCCTACCATCCCCTCCACAGGTAGAGGGCATTACTACAGGCCTCAGGGCCTCAAGAGATCCACATACTAATGAGATACCTAAAGGCCAGAGCGTGTAGCCAATTAAATATTCCTTCCCAGACTATCCTCCCTCCTCTTTCCCTATTTAACTCAGGTCTGTCCTGAGTTTGGGGGTGGGGAGTGCGGGGGATGCAGCCAGATTCATCTACTTTCCACCATGACAATAAACCCCTTAAAACCATGGACTTCCTCGTGTCTTTGTGGCCTGTCTCGGAGAACCATGGAGGGGGCATTAGAACTACCGAGCTGCCGCCTAATCTCCTGCCTAAGGACTTCTCTAGGTTCCTGCCACTGAGGCTGCCAATTCAACCAAGCTAGTCTAGCCAGCCTAACGAGTTGCAGTACCAAAAGTCTCAACTCGTGTGGCACTGTTGGGGCTTCCCTCCACCTCATTCCTCTCGGTTGCAGGCCAGCCCCGTATGTTCCCACGCCTGTTCTTCCCCAGCTCTCAGCAGTGTCTGGGAGCCGGAGGACATAGACCACCAGCCTCCCGGGTCAGCTGCCTTGGCTGGGAGACAACCACTTAGGGGCCCTGCCCCTGAGGGACCTCAGACTGAGTGAGATCTCCCCACTCACGGGAGGAGCACCATAGTGTCCAGTGCCATGTGGGGTGGACTCAGTCAAAACCCTGCACTTCTGCTCCCCAGAGTCATGGGAACTACAACTCAGCCCAACAGGACCCACGCATGCCCACACACGAGCTATCAAACCCACAGGCTATGGAAATAAAATGGCATGGTAATAGCATAGAAATACTCATTGATCAATGCAGTAAAATAGAGGAACCCCATATAAATCCACATTCTTACACCCATCTAATTTTTGACAAAGAAGTCAACAATATACATTGGAGTAAAAAAAAAAAAAAGCATCTTCAACACATTGAACTGATCCACCTGGATAGCTACATGTGCATGAATAAAACTCAATAATTCTCATATCTCACCCTACAAACATCTCAACTTCAAATGGGTCAAGGACCTCAGCATAAGGAGAGGGAGAGTATGGGTGGATGGGTTGGGAATCACCCTCATACAGGCAAAGGGGAGGGGAGAGGGCAGATGTAGGATATCATGAAATGGGGAGTTGGTGGAGGGGTAACTGGGTAGTGGGATATCATTCTCAAATGTAAGTGAATAGAATGATTAATTTAAAAAGAAGACCTTGTAGCCTAAATCTGATAGAGGATAAATAAAGAATATGCAATAATTCATTAGCACAAGAAAGTATTCTCTGATCAGGATTTCAAGAAGTGCATCATTAAGACTAATAATGGAACCTCATCAAACTAAAATGTTTACTGTACAGCAAAGGATATCATTGCTCAAATAAGGAGGCAGCCTTACCAGATAGCTATACATCTGACAGAGGAGTTATTATTTGAAATATGTAGGGAACTCAAAAATTAAGCATGAAGGAAGAAACAACCCAGAGTAAAACATGGGACATAGAACTAGACAGAGAGTTCTCTAAAGATAAAATACAGATTGCTTCAAAACACAAACATGTTCAACACCCTTTGCAATCAGAGAAATGTAAATTAAAACTTCTTTGATCTCACCTCAGTTAAAAAGTTTTTAAAAAAAGGTTGCAAATTCCAGTGATGATGTGTGGAAAGGGAAAAGGGAATTCAGTTTTCCATAAGGTCAAATCCATACCTGGCATCATTCTAAGGGCAAGAACTAATGGAGAGGCAGGTCATTGGTTTTAGAGGAGAATGCACTATTATTTTGCTGAATGGACACAGAAAGTGACTTCTAATGTACATCCCTCAATCTGAGAAGCTTCTATTTGTAGTAGATGGTAATTACCATTGTTGACCTACAACTGCCCAAGATGCAGAGAATAAGAATACAGAGTTCTCATCCCTAAAGGGAATGTATTTACCACAACCCCTCTTCCAAGGTTCAGGAATTATTGTGGAAAAGAAGGTGGATTCTGTGTAATAGTCAGAGAGAATAGATGACTACACAGAAAAATTGTTTTCAGAGAATGCAGGGCAGCTGCACATCTGCACTCATAGATTGCACAGCATACAATATATGAACTCATAGATTGCAGCAGCATACACAAAACCTAGGCAAGCCCAAGACAGAACAAAAGTGGGTAAGTGGGCATATCACCCCACCACTAGCCATGATGGTATTGATAATTGTTAGCTGTATGGAGAAGGAGAGACAATTTTCTGTAAGACTGCAGCACCTGGTAAATTGAGTAAAGTACATTTGAAGACTATAAATCCAGAAATATTTAGGCAGTATAAATATTTCTTCTTTCTTTTCTTTTTTTATTAATTATTTTATTTATTTAGAGTATAAATGTTGCCCCCATTCAGGTCTCCCCTCCAAGAGTTCTTCATACAATCTTCTCTCCACTTATTTCTGAGAAGGTGCTTCCACCCTACCCACCCATCCATCCAGCCTCTTTATTCATCCCCACCTCACCCCTTCACCCTCCTTTCCTGGGGCTTCAAGTCTCTATAGGATTTAGGTACACACTCTCCCACTGAAGCCAGATAAGGGAGTCCTCTGCTACATATATGCCCCAGAGCTACGGACCAGCCCATGTATGCTCTTTGATTGGTGGCTTAATCTCTGGGAGCTCCTGGGGGTCTGGGTTATTGATACTGTTGGTCTGCCTATGGGATTGCCATCTCCTTCAGCTCCTTCAATCCTTCCCCTAACTCTTCCATAGGGGTCCTCAACCTCAGTCCTATGGTTGGTTGAAAGTGTCTGTATCTGTCTCAGTCAGCTGCTGGTAGAGTTTCTCAGAGGACAGCCTTGCTAGGCTCCTGTTTGTAAGCACAACATGGCACCAGTAATAGCATCAGGGTTTGGTGTCCAACCCCCACAAGTAGAACCCAAGTTGGTCTAGTCACTCAATGGCTTTTTCTTCAATCTCTGCTCTATTTTTGTTCTTGTATTTCTTTTAGTCAGGAACAATTCTGGGTCAAAAACATTTCTTAAAATGTCTTTTGAAGACACAAAGCAGGCTGTGTAGGGCAAGGGGTCTTAGAAGAGTTGACACAGTGAGGTGAATATGACCAAAACACATTCTATGAAATTTTCAAGTAACTAAAATAATTAAAAACAGACTCCTTATCTCTAGTAACTTTAGGGCCACTATACATTTGATCAAACAGTAGTGTAATGACTGCAGCTCCTTTACAGTTGTCATATAGAATGTTAACTTTCCCATTCTGTTAACTTGTTTGAATGTGTACAGAGAGGATTTAGAATGTCCCTAAAATGCTCAAGGTTAAAAATTATGCCCCATTTTGTAAATATTAAGATTCTAAGATTTGGGGCCTAGTTTGACATCACAGTTTTTGGAGAGCTTGACCTGAAAGAGACTTAACACAGACCTTTTGTTCTTTCCCTCATTGGTTGAGACTTTCTTCTTCCTCTGTATTTGTTACTCCTTTAATATCTATTGCAGTTGTAGCTTGATGTCCGTGAACTCCCTCAGCTCATGCTTATCTTGAAATGTCTTTATTTCTCCACCTGCTTTAAAAATTAATTTTTAGCCCTTCCGCCCCTCTCCTGGATCTGAGGCCTGGCACAGACCCCTGCCTGGTCTTCTCCTGTGGACACCGGATTCCTCTTGAGACATCCTAGAGGGTCCACTTAACCCAGAGCAGTAGGTAAGAAGACCCACTCACTGACCTACAACCATAGCTGGGTGCCGGGAGAGCTCAGATTCCAGCAGAGCCCCCAAACCCCGCTCCCGAGGAATAGTACTCCCCTTCCTCCCCTCTCAAGGATCTGAGGCCTGGCACAGACCCATGCCCTGTCTGCTCCTGTGGACACTGGATTCCTCTCGAGATATCCTAGAGGGTCCACTGAACCCAGAATGGCAGAGGTACCACTGAACCCAGAGCAACAGAGGAACAACTGAACTCAGAGTGACGACAACATATCTGGAGACATCCTAGAGAAGCCACTACACTCAGAGCAGTGGACACATTAGCCTGAGACATCCTACAGGCGACATTACACCCAGAACAGTAGATACCTAGTTGGGCTGCTACCTAGGAGACACCATATCCTGAGTCATCCTAGAGGTACCACTGTACTCAGAGCAGCTGGAGAAGATCACAGAGACATCTGGACCCCAAGGAGATCAGACACAAGCAAGATAACTGGAAAGTTATCTTCAGTCAGAGACAGCGAGTACAGGTAGCACTAGAGTTAACCAGATGGTGAAAGACAAGCGCAAGAACAGAATCCAAAGTTACATGGCATCATCAAAACCCAGTTCCCCCATCATAGCAAGCCCTGATCACCCCATCACACCAGAAAAGCAGGATTCAGAATTAAAATCACTTCTCATGATGATGATAGAGGACTTTAAGAAGGACATAAATAGCACTCTCAAAGAATTTAAGGAGAACACAGGTAGACAGATAGAAGCCCTTAAAGAGGAAACACAAAAATCCTTTAATGAATTCCAAGAAAACACAAACAAACAGGTAAAGGAATTAAATAAAACCATCCAAGATCTAAAAGTGGAAGTAGAAACAATAAAGAAATCACAAAGGGAGACTACCCTGGAGATAGAAAACCTAGGAAAAAGATCAGGAGTCATAGACACAAGTATCACCAACAGAATGCAAGAGATAGAAGAGAGAATCCCATGTGCAGAAGATACCATGGAAAACATTGACACAATTGTCAAAGAAAATGCAAAATGCAAAAAGCTACTAACCCAAAACATACAGGAAATCCAAGACACAATGAGAAGGCCAAACCTAAGGATAATAGGTACAGATGAGGAGGAAGACTCCCAACTTAAAGGACTAGTAAATATCTTCAACAAAATTATAGAGTAAAACTTTCCTAACCTACAGAAAGACATGTCCATAAATATACAAGAAGCCTACAGAACTCCAAATAGTTTAGACTGTTGGGAGCCGACTTTTAGCAGAAAGCGACTATCAGCTTTGCAGCCATCTAGAGCCATATACCCTGACATAAGACTTGTATTACAATAGCCTACAACAGCTGAGCACACTCTGATAATCTTGGTTTAGATACCTTGGGTGTATGAGATTAAAGGTGTGTGACTTAAGTGTGACTTAGAGATCAGATTTAGAGACAAGACCTAAGGGCGTGATTAAAGGTGTGACTTAAAGGCATGGCTTAGAAGTGAGACATATAAAAGGCGAGAGGCAAACAGGAGAGTTCAGAACAATTTGGAGTAACAGAGAATCAGACACCTGAAGGAGTACAGCTAGGAACTAGGAACTAGGAACTTAAGACTTGGGACTTGAACTAGAAGAGAGACTGAAGAATAAATGGGATTGAATCACATTCTGTCTGGTCTCCTTTCTTTGAGTCCATCCTCACTCTCTCTCTTGCTGTACCATGACCCGCAGACCGGAGCATCAGCTTGGGCCGGGAAACAGTGGCCGCCAAGCATGGAGTGGAGAGGGCCGCAAAATTTTTGGCCGCCCAAAGTAGGCCAGCTCGGGCCTCAACATTTTTGGCACCCAAACAGGGACTAGTGCCGGTCCCAACATTTTTTGGCGCCAAATGCGGGGAAGCCCGGGCCTCAACATTTTGCTCGGGCCACGACACTAGACCAGAAAAGAAATACTTCCCGCCACATAATAGTCAAAACATCAAATGTACAAAACAAAGAAAAAATACTAAAAGCAGTAAGGGAAAAAGGTAAAGTAACATATAAAGGATGACTTATAAGAATTACACCAAACTTCTCACCAGAGACTATAAAAGCCAGAAGATCCTGGACTGATATCATAAAGACCTGAAGAGAACACAAATGCCAACCCAGACTACTATACCCAGCAAAACTCTCAATCAATATTGATGGAGAAACCAAAGTATTCTATGACAAGATTAGATTTATACAATATCTTACCACAAATCCAGCACTTCAAAGAATAATTGGTGGAAAACTCCAACACAAGGAGGGAAACTACAACCTACAAAAATCAAGAAAGTAATCTTCCAACAATCCTAAAAGAAGATAGCTACACAAACATAACTCCACTGCCAATAACAAAAATAACAGGAAACAACATTCATTTTTCCTTAATATCTCTTAAGATCAATGGAATCAATTCTCCAATAAAAAGTCATAGACTATCAGATTGGATATATAAACAGGACCCAACATTTTGCTGCATACAGGAAATGTACCTTTGTGAAAAAGACAGACACTACCTCAAAGTAAAAGGATAGAAAACAATCTTCCAAGCAAATGGTCCCAAGAAACAAGCTGGAGTAGCGATTCTAATATCAAATAAAATCAATTTTCAGCCAAAAGTAATCAAAAAAGATAAAGAAGGACACTTCATATTCATCAAAGGAAAAATGTACCAAGAGGAACTCGCAATTTTGAACATCTATGCCCCAAATGTAAGGGCACCCATATACATAAAAGAAACTTTACTAAAGCTTAAAGCATACATTGCACCTCACACAATAATAGTGGGAGATTTCAACACCCCACTCTCAGCTATGGACAGATCATGGAAACAAAAACTAAACCAAGACACAATGAAACTAACAGAAGTTATGAACCAATTGGACTTAACTGACATCTATAGAACATTTCATCCTAAAACAAAAGAATATACCTTTTTCTAAGCACCTCATGGTACCTTCTCCAAAATAGACCATATAATTGGTCACAAAATAGGCCTCAACAGATACAAAAAAAATTGAAATAATCCCTTGTACTCTATCAGACCACCATGGACTAAGGCTCATCTTTAATGTGGACAAAAACAATGGAAATCCCACATACATGTGGAAACTGAACAATGCTCTACTCAATGATGACTTGGTCAAGGAAGGAATAAAGAAAGAAATTAAAGACTTTTTAGAATTTAATAAAAATGAGGACACATCATACCAAAACCAGTGGGACTCCATGAAAGCAATACTAAGAGGAAAACTCATAGCTCCAAGTACCTACAAAAAGAAACTGGAGAGAGCACACATTAACAACTTGACAGCACACCTGAAAGCATTAGAACAAAAAGAAGCTAATATACCCAAGACGAGTAGATGGCAGGAAATAATCAAACTCAGGGCTGAAATCAACCAAGTTGAAACAGAAAGAACTATACAAAATATCAACAAAACCAGGAGCTGGTTCTTTGAGAAAATCAACAAGATAGACAAACCCTTAGCCAGACTAACCGAAGGGTGCAAAGACAGTACTCAAATTAATAAAATCAGAACTGAAAAGGGAGACATAACAGAAACTGAGAAAATTTAAAAAAATCGTCAGATCCTACTACAAAGGCCTATACTCAAGAAAATTGGAAAATCTGGATGAAATGGACAATTTTCTAGATAGATACCAGGTACCAAAGTTAAACGAGGAGCAGATAAACCATCTAAACAGTTGCATAACCCCTAAAGAAATAGAAGCAGTCATTAAAAACCTCCCCACCAAAAAAAGTCCGGGACCAGATGGTTTTAGTGCAGACTTCTATCAGACCTTCAAGAAAGACCTAATACCAATTCTCTTCAAGCTATTCCACAGAATAGAAACAGAAGGAACAATACCCAATTCGTTCTATAAACCTACAATTACACTCATATCTAAACCTCACAAAGACCCAACAAAGAAAGAGAACTACAGACCAATCTCTCTTATGAATATTGATGCAAAAAATACTCAATAAAATTTTCACAAACCAAATCCAAGAATACATCAAAGCAATCATCCATCATGATTAAGTAGGCTTTATCCCAGGAATACAGGGATGGTTCAATATTCAGAAATCCATCAATGTAATCCACTACACAAATAAACTCAAAGAAAAAATCCACATGATCATCTCACTAAATGTTGAGAAAGCATTTGACAAGATTCAACATCCCTTCATATTAAAAGTCATGGAAAGATCAGGAATTCAAGGCCCATACCTAAACATAGTAAAAGCAATATACAGCAAGCCAGTAGCCAACAACTAACTAAATGGAGAGAAACTTGAAGCAATCCCACTGAGATCAGGGACTAGACAAGGCTGCCCAATCTCACCCTACCTATTCAATATAGTACTGGAAGTCCTAGCTAGAACGATTAGACAACAAAAGGAAGTCAAAGGGATACAAATAGGAAAAGAAGAAGTTAAAATTTCACTATTTGCAGATGATATGATAGTATACTTGAGTGACCCTAAAAGTTCCTTCCACCAGAGAACTCCTAAACCTGATAAATAACTTCAGGAAAGTGGCTGGATATAAAATCAACTCAAATAAATCAGTAGCCTTCTTATACTCAAAGGATAAACAGGCTGAAAAAGAAATTAGGGAAATGACACCCTTCACAATAGTTACAAACAATATAAAATACCTTGGAGTGAATCTAACCAAGCAAGTAAAAGATCTGTATGACAAGAACTTCAAGTCTCTGAAGAAAGAAATAGAAGATCTCAGAAGATGGAAAGATCTCCCATGCTCCTGGATTGGCAGGATTAATTTAGTAAAAATGGCCATCTTGCCAAAAGCAATCTATAGATTCAATGCAATCCCCATCAAAATTCCAAATCAATTCTTCATAGAGATAGAAAGAACAATTTGCAAATTTATTTGGAACAACAAAAAACCCAGGATAGCAAGAACTATTCTCAACAATAAAACAACTTCTGGCAGAATCACTATCCCTGACCTCAAACTGTACTACAGGGCAATAGTAATAAAAATTGCATGGTATTGGTACAGAGACAGGCAAGAAGATCAATGGAATAGAATTGAAGATCCAGAAATGAACCCACACACCTATGATCACTTGATCTTTGACAAAGGAGCTAAAACCATCCAGTGGAAAAAGGACAGCATTTTTAGCAAATGGTGCTGGTTCAACTGGAGGTCAGCATGTAGAAGAATGTAATTTAATCCATTCTTATCCCCTTGTACAAAGCTCAAGTGCAAGTGGATAAAGGACCTTCACATAAAACCAGATACACTGAAACTAATAGAAGAGAAGGTGGGAAAGACCCTTGAATACCTAGGCATAGGGGAAAAGTTCCTGAACAGAACACCAATGGCTTATGCTCTAAGATCAAGAATCGACAAATGGGACCTCATAAAATTGCAAAGCTTCTCTAAGGCAAAGGACATTGTCAATAAGACAAAAAGGCCATCAACAGATTGGGAAAATATCTTTACCAATCCTACATCTGATAGAGGGCTAATATCCAAGATATACAAAGAACTCAAGATATTATACTCCTGACAACCAAATAATCCTATTAAAAAATGGGGTACAGAGCTAAACAAAGAACTCTCAACAGAGGACACTCGAATGGCTGAGAAGCACCTTAAGATATGCTCAACATCCTTAGTCATCAGGGAAATGCAAATCAAAACAACCCTGAGATACCACCTCACACCAATCAGAATGGCTAAGATCAAAAACTCAGGTGATTGCAGATGCTGGTGAGGATGTGGACAAATAGGAACACTCCTCCATTGTTGGTGGGATTGTAAACTGGTACAACCACTCTGGAAATCAGTCTGGCGGTTCCTCAGAAAACTGGACATAGCATTACCTGAGGATCCAGCTATAGCACTCCTGGGCATATACCCAGAAGATGCTTCAACATATAATAAAAACATATGCTCCAGTATGTTCATAGCAGCCTTATTTATAATAGCCAGAAGCTGGAAAGAACCCAGATGTCCCTCAACAGAGGAATGGATACAAAGAATGTGGTACATTTACACAATGGAGTATTACTCGGCTATTAAAAATAATGAATTTGAGAAATTCTTAGGTAAATGGATGGATCTAGAAATTATCTTCCTTAGTGAGTTAACCCAATCACAAAAGAACACACATGGTATTTACTCACTGATAATTGGATGCTAGCCCAAAAGCCCAAAAGACTCAACTCACAGACCACATGAAGCTCATGAAGAAGGAAGACCAAGTAGGGATGCCTCAGTCCTACTTAGAAGGAGTATCAAAAATACTCAAGGCAGCAAATAAGGAAACAAAACATGGGACAGAAACTGAAGGAGGGGCCATCTGGAGACCATTCCACCTGGGTATCCATCCCATGCACACCTAAGCTAGACACTGATGTGGATGGCTGGAAGTACATGGTGACAAGAGCATTATATAGCTGTCTTTTTAGAGGTCTGCCAGGAACTGACTCATTCAGAGGAACCTCACAGGTAACCACTGATATGATCAAGGGTTTCCCAATGGAGAAGTTAGAGAGAAGACTGAAGGAGCAGAAAGGGTTTATGACCCCATGAGGAGAGCAACAATACCAACTCTCCAGGTCTAAACCACCAGCCTGGGAGCACATAGGGAGGGACCCATGACTCCAGCTGTATATGTAGGGAAGGATGGCCTTTTCGGGCATAGGTGGCGGAGGAGATTCTTGGTCCCATGAAGGACGAACACAGAGTGGGGGAAGGGAATGTGAGGGTGTGGAGGGGGCAGTGGGGGTGAGGGGTAGGTGGGGGCACAGCCTCACAGAAGCATGAGGTGGGAGGAGGGGATAGGAGGTTTCTGGGTGGTGGGGAGAAATGGGGTAAGGTGATAAAATCTGAAATTTAAATATAATACCCCCCCCAAAGTTAACTCAAGTTCTTAAGTTCAAGTCAGTAAGATACAAAATTACAAACTCAGCATAAAAAGGGTTGTTTCATTGGTTTGTTTAAAATAAAGTTATTGAAATTATTGGAGGGGGAGGGGATGCAATCTAATTATTATTTATTTTGAAAGTAGTTTTAAATGCTGATTATATATTAATAAAATATAAATTATGATTAAAAAATAAATAAAAATTAATTTTTAGAGTGTAGCAATATTGTTTACCATTTATCTACTTTCAGTGCTTAAATTATATCATTTCTGCTTTGAAGGAGACTCTGCTATCACTCTGGAATTTCTGTCTTTGTATATAGTGGGTTTCCCCCTTATGTCTTTTCACATTTTCTGTTTGCTTTGTATTTTTGACATCTTAACTAAAATATCATGTAGACTGGTTTTCCTCTGGTCATGTAATGTTTAAGGTTCTAAGAATCTTTGGTGTTCAAATATTTGCTTCTTTCTCTACATTTGGGAACATTTTTGTTAAAATATTTTGATTAGTGTCTCTATGCTATTAGTGTTTTTCTCGGGTCCTTCTTTTCTGCACAAGCTTGGGGGTTTGGTCTTTAGATAGCTTTCTAGAAGTCTTGGTTATTGAGGTCATGCTCATTATTTTTTTTTTATTTCCTTAGCAATGTTTGAATGCAGAACTCATCACCTTTCTCCCATTCCTAATATTAATTCTCAGCAATAACCATTCAGTAATAGCCCCTTTATTCATTCATTCTGCTTAGTTGAGTATTTTAATAATGCTTTTTACTCTGTGTCTTGACTCATTATGTGTTTTTATTAGATATTTTATTTATTTACATTTCAGATGTCATCCTCTCTCCCCATTTCCCCTCTCTAGAACCCCCTACTCCCCCTCCTCCTTTTTGATTTTATACCATTTTAATTACATGCATGTATTAAGGTAAGTTCTTAGGCTGACGGTCTAGCAACACAATAGGTGCAAATAGTCAAGAAACAAGCAAGGCATTAAACACAAATAGTCAAAGAAAAAGCAAGGCAATAAACAAAATTCTGTAAAAACTCCTGTAATCACTGTTTCTAAGGGCTTATGAGGATGACAAAGTTATCTGAGCCTACTTCCCTGTCCTAGCCCAAAGTCATGTTCATGTCTGAAGCCTACTTTTTTGTTCTAGCCTTAGATTTAGATTCCTGTCTGAAATTATCTTTGTTCTAGCATAATATTTAGATTCCTGCCTGAAGCCTACTTCCTTGTCCTTGGCCAATGTCATATTCCTGCCAAGCAGCTCACTCCCTTATCCTTGTTCCATGTCAGTTTCTTTCCAAGCAGCCTCAAAAACTCTCTACCTCTCCCTCTTTTTTAAAATTTAATTAACAAGACTGAGCCTGTCTTAGGACATTCTGACAAGAATGCCTTCCTTACCCATCATGAAATTTTCAACAATTATTTTGTTTGTTCCAGATCTTAATTTCCTTGCTTTATTCTACTTCATTTTTGCTGACTTTTTTCTTTTTGCTGCTTCCTCCCCAGATTCTGGATTCAGAAGGGAAGTCTAATCAGAAATGAAGTGCCTGAGGGTCCACTGTGAGCTCTGAAAAGTCCTCACTCATATCAGTTGTGGTACATATATCAAATTGCAAAAGCATTTGTTCTTCCCAGGTATGTCCAGTCATCTTAAGCAAATACCCTAAATCCCTCCAAGCCACACCTCAACAGGGGAGAGAAAGTGTGCTATAGCTGCCCTCAACAGGGCAAAATCTCTTTCTGTGGGAAGAAAGATTGGTGCCAAAAGAAAAATCATTGATAGAAAGGTTTCTGTACAGAAACTAAAAAGCTCAGGAAACTGTTGAGTGAAAAGCTCCATATTTGGCCACAGAGGGGCAGTGCTGTATCAGAGGAGATGAAGTGTGTTTCTTCTAAGTACTTATCAATGAATCAATGAGTATGTACTTGTACTCATCAGGTTGCATTTGCATATTTATTTGCACATATACATAATTTTAAAGGGTTCAAGAATTTGTGAAAGGGAACAAAGCTAGGGTTATGTTAAAGATTGTGGGAAGAGAGGAAAGAAGTAAGTTATATAAATATATTTTAATTTTTAAAAACTGCATACAAATAAATTATCTCCTAATTTGCTTAAGTATATTTAAAAAAAATCAAATGCACACATCTATCTAGCTATCTAACTATATTGCGTTTGTTTATCCTAAGCTCATAGGGTTGACAAACATGACTTTAGAAGTGAATACTATTAGACTCATGCTATCTTTCAAGGCCAGTGCCATATTAACTTCTCTAGTGTACATTTATAATGCTGACACCCATACCTTTCCCATTCTTCTGTCACACTGATATGACCCATACCTAGAACTATGTTATATAACCTTTCCACATGAATCTGCTCATGGTTTGAAGCCATTTCAAACCATTCCTCAATCAAAATCTTCTCTGACTGGATGGGGAAGCAGTGTCCACACCCTTTACTTCATAGTCTTGTCTAGACACACAGGTGTCTTTGGTAGCCTTCAATCTTCTGTTCTCTGTAGAGGATTGGAACTTTGTGTGTCATGAAAGACCCAAGCATTGCTCACACAGTAGGCAGCCAGGCACTCAGCAAATACATAACACATTCTCCTCATCCTCCACCTGACTTGCTTCTATCTTCAGATCACCTTAACTTTTTTCTAGTTTTCACACATAAAAACAAATTATGATATATTTATGTGTCAATTTTGCTTAGTACCATATGCTCCAGCTCTATTATCCTACAAATAACATGATTTTATTCTTTCATATGGCTGAACATACTTTCTTGTTTCATGTGCAGTATCTTCTTCATTTCTATCATGGTCTTGCTGTGGCAAAATGTATACGTAGTATCTCTCTAGTATGAAGAAATACCTACAAGTAGAATAGCTGGATCATTGGTAATCTTTCCCTTCTTTTTAAATCTTTATTACTGTTTAAAATTTTATTAAACATTTAATAAAATATATTTTGATCACATTTCAGCTCCCATGCTTCTCCTCACATCCCTACCTACCAGAAGTCATGATCTTTGTTCTTACTGCTTCTCCAATAAAAAATCAAAATAAACAAATAGAAACTAATAAGAGAAAAATATAAAAATAAACCAAAATGAGTCAAAAATACCACAAAAAAACCCAACAAAACAAAGCAAAACAAAACACAATCATAGAGCCCATTTTGTGTGGAGTCCAAAGCATGGGGCCTACTATGGAATATAGTTGATATACCTGATAATGCTCCACTGGGGAAAACTGATATTAATTGAAAATATTGTATCTGTCCATCCCAAGCTCATAGGGTTGACAAATAAGACTTTAGGAATGAATACTACTAGATTCAAGACAAGGGCCACATCAATTTCTCTAATGCACATTTGCAACACAGTCACCCATACCTTGTCTGTTCTTCTGCCACATTGATATGACCTGAGCCTAGAACTTTTATATATCCTTTCCACTGAGAAATCTGCTCATGGTTTGAAGCCAGGTAAAACATCTCCTCAATCAGAATCTTCTCTGACTGGATTGGGAGCAGTGTCCACACTCTTTCTTTCATTGTCTTGTCTAGACACACAAATATTAATTGCAAAGAGTGTCTTGGTTGGGGTGACATTCCTAATTCACTTTCCCTTCCCAGTGCTTGGATTTTTCTATTTTGAACATTTGCAGGTTTCATGCATGCTGCTACAATCTCTGTGAAATCATATTTGCATCAGTCCTGTTGTGTCTGGAAAATACTGTTCCTTGGAGTTGTTCACAACCTCTTACAATCTTTTCGCCTCTTCTCCTAAATAGATCCCTGAACTTTGAGGGGAGTACATTGATGAGACCATCCCATTTAGGGCTGAGTGTTCCAAAGTCTCTCATTCTATGTACATTGTCCAGTGGGATTCTGTGTTAATTTCCATCTACTGTAAGAGACTTTTTTGATGACTTTTTAGCCAAGTGCTGATCTATGGGTATATCAATGTCTATACTGCTTTACTTGGTGGCCATAACAACATACATTGTTACCATCAATGTGTAATGTCCTTAGAAGGAAGGGATTTGTAATCCTCATGACTATTTTCATCAATACTAAATTTGAGCAGAACAGGAAGTGCTTCCTATGTCAGAAAGAGCTTCAGACACAGTGTCTGTGAAGGGTGGAGCCTGCTGAAAGAACTGAGTTGCCTATGAAGTTGGAGTCAGTGTTCTGTGGGAGATAAAAGTTCCCTGAGTTCCCCCCAAGCTTCAGTCTAGGAGAAATGGACAAGATCCTGACAGCATTGTTTTTACTCCTAGGCCTTCACTTAGCTGGTGAGTCATGGAGGAGAAACCTGAGGATGTGAGATTAATGTGGAGGCACGAGAGAATTGGGGCACCAGGCAAGTCATGATATCTAAGCAGGAAGTACATTCCTAGGAACCTAACAACAGTTGTTATTTCTCTACACAGGGGTGAGTGGCCAGCAGAAGGAGCAACGTGACCAGCAGCAGGTGAGACAAAGTCCCCAATCTCTGACAGTCCGGGAAGGAGAAAACATAGTTCTGAACTGCAGTTATGAGGACAGCACTTTTAACTACTTCCCATGGTACCGGCAGTACCATGGTACTGGGGAAGGCCCTGCATTCCTGATAGCCATACGATCAGTGTCCAATCAAAAGGAAGATGGACGATTCACAGTCTTCTTCAGTAAAAGTGAGAAACAGCTCTCCTTGCACATCACAGACTCTCAGCCTGGAGACTCAGCCACCTACTTCTGTGCAGCAAGTGCACAGTGCTCTCCAGGCACCTGCAGCCTATACCCAAACCTGCAGCTGAGGCTCCAGCAAAGCCCTGCTGTGGGCTGAGCCTGACAGAGATGCAGGGGAAGTTTCATTTGCAGGATTAGGTGAAGGGGTCACTCAGTGAGTGTAAGGATTAGACCATTGGGCCAGAGACAGACGAAGCTGAAGACATGGCTTGCTTTCTCCAGTCTCCCTTTGCAGCTGGAGTTTTACATCTATTTCCTTAACTAGTTTAGACAAATCGCTTCCCTGAGTGGTTGTACAAATAGTTCTCTATGTGGTTGGTTTGTGGCAACTGTACATTACAAAGGTCCTGTCTCCCTGCACTCTTGTCAACAGCATTATGAATGTGTGGTTGTTATAACCCAGCATTAGGAAACCTTGACTTTGGCTTCTGGGTTAGAAATCACATAGATTTTTCTTTTACCTTAATTTTCTCTGATGACCAGAGAAGTGGTGATTCACGTGGCCACTAACCTCTTCTACTTCCTCTTGTTTTGCCTCTCATATCCTCATCTACTTTCAAGAAATGCAAGAATGTAAAGCAGCAGGCAGCCCTCACAAGGATGAGATCATGTCTACTGTAGACAAATGATATCAGTGGGGGAAGATAATTCAAGTTACTCATTTAATAATGATTATATATATATATTATATACATAATTGTATATTGTTAATAGTATGTGTATATATACATATATATTATATATAGTAAGAGAGAGAAGAGAGACATCTTCAGGTGGTAGAATAATTTGTTAGGTGCTTATTGCTAAGTCTTATTGCTAAGTGCAAAGTTATATATATTCTGTACTTTAAATGTAAAAAATATATTATACATTATATACTTACATAATAAAGTATTTTAAACTATATTTTTAATTTTTTATTGTTTGCACAATTTTTTATTGTGTGCATATGTGTGTGCAAATGAATAAATGTTTGGCCCAGGTGTGGAATTTGGGAGACATCTTATGATATTAGTTCTCTGTTTCCTTCCATGTTGTTGGTTCTAGGAATTGAACTCAGTTCACCTTACCCACTGAGCCATCCCAAAGGTTTAAGAGTTTTTTACTTAATAGAAGCAGCTGCAGTATTTATGGCCCCCAGTGGTGAACAGAATGGAGGAAGGACCTCTCATTGCCTAACACTCTGCAAGATGTGCTCTCATGATCCCACATATATGCAAACAAAAATTCTACTGGAAAAAAAATCTTTAAATTTTTCATACCATGTGGCTCAGAGTTCTAGTAGCCCCAGACACCTATGAGGCTGAGGAAGGAAGAGTTCTTGTGTCTAAATGTTAGAAGTTAGCCTGGGCAACATATTAAACTACTATCGGAAAAACAAAACTAAACCTAGAAAATGAGGAATTTATTTAACTTAAAATGCACAACATGCAATTTCTCTTCACCCCCATAATGCATAGTTTTTCAATATGCAAAAAGAAATGTTAGAAAATAAATTAGATTTTAGCAATAAGAGATATGTCCCCCAATGCCATTATGTGAACTCCCTGTTGTGTTCAAAGTTTTACATTTTTGTCAAGTCCAAACAGAGCAGAAACTTAGAGTATTTATATGTAAGTGGCATAGTATTCACATCCAGAGACCACCTCACCTAGAGATCCATCCCATCTGCAGAAACCAGCCTTCCATATTATTGCTGATGCCAAGAAGCACTTACTGACAGGAGCCTGATATGGCTGTTCCCTGAGAGGTTCTACCTGACCAATACAGATGCAGATACTTGCAGCCAACCATCGACTGAGCCCAAGGAACCCAATGGAAGAGCCAAGGGAAGGACTGAAGGAGCTGAAGGGGATTACAACCCCATAAGAAGAACAACAACTAACTAGACCACACAGAGCTCCCAAAGACTAAACCATCAACCAAAGAGTATACATGGAGGATTCCAGATACCTATGTAGCAGAGGATGGCCTTATCAGACATCAGTGGGATGGGAGGAGGGCCTGATGCTCCAGAGTAGGGGTATGCTAGAGGGGTAGGGTGAGAGTGTGTGAATGGGTGGAGAAGCACCCTCATAGAGGCAAAGGGGAGGGAGGGAAGGAGTATGGAATAGGAGGTTGTTGGAGGGGTAACTAGGAAGGGGATATCATTTGAAATGTAAATGAATAAAATGATTAATTAGAAAGAAAGTACTGAGTAAAATATAGTAGAATGCCTAAGTTACAGTCAGTCAGAGGCATCACCCAAGATGCAGAAGGGAAAATTGGGAAGCTCTGAGCACCGCAGCAGAAGTCTGAACTTCATAAGAAATATGAGGTTAGGAAATCTATAAAAACCCACAGAGTCTGTGAGGTCAAGCAGATTTTTAAAAACCTAATCATCATCACTTGGGTGTCTGCATGTGGTGAGTAAGTGAAAGTCTGCTTTTGGAGTTTGAGGTTTGACATAAATTTCTTCACTGGATGCATTTTCAGCATGCAGTTAAGTCTCCATTCCCTCAGTGTCTGAAGAGAGAAATTTTTACTTTGGACAATGCTCACATATTCACAGACTTGTGGACAAAATATTATTCACAGGGAATTTTGTTTTCCTGAAAACTGTAACAACTGCAGAATAGTGTTAAATATGGGCATGTTCCTAAGGCAATGAATGGCATGACTGGACATCCCGACAGAGGCTTCTCACTCTCATGCTTCTCCTTTCTCAGACTCCTGCTAAGATTCCAATGGTGTTGTGTCATCACTATAATCCTTTACTGGGGCCATTGGCTCTCTAGGACCCAACCAGATACTTTAACCTCACACATCTGTTTTGATCGAATTCGTCTGAGCAGGTCTGTGAAGTCCCAGTGGTTTTGGAGTGAAGAGGGAACCCGGGTGCAGGTGAGGATTTCCAGTTTGTCTCTTTAAGAAAACCATGATTTGTGATCATGTTTCCCTTTCAACCAGGCAAGGAGTGAGGCAGACAGTTGAAATGAGTATATATGGACAACTCATGGAAATTTCATAATATTTTGTTTCAGGGAAGCCTCTCAGACCTTATCACAGTTTAATTTAATAAACTGTTTCAAAATTTGCTTTAATATTTATCTTTGTTCTTTTTTCTGGATTTTACTTTTAGGTATTTGTGTGTGTGTGTGTACAAATGCACATATGTTTGTTTTGTGTGTACACAAACATATGTATGTCTTTGTGTGTTCACACATGTGTTGTAGGTGATTTCTGGTACTTTTCTGAGGCATGAAGAGGGTGTCAGATACTTTGGAGTGGGAGTAATTGATATGATCCATATGAGACAATTTAGGGACAACAAGACTGATAAGTCAATTAAATTTTTTAAGTCAGTTTTATTGATGGCTGGCTTGTTTCGTGTTTTTGCTACCCTGCCTAAGCTCCAGGAATGGGCCGTGCTACCAGCCCCCATCGAGCTTCCCTTGAATCCACGGATAAAAGACAAAGGCACACAGCTGTTCAATTTTAACTTGTCTTTTGACATAATTGCTGGGTACCACTATCTCCTGCCCAGAAAAGAGTGCCCTTATCAATATTCTTATCTCCACACCTCCCACATGCAACTTCAGTTGCTCAGTTATATCTAGTACCTGCTATCCCTTACCACCCACCTGTAGGAGTGGCCTGTGTGGCCACTCTGTTTCGAGATCTCACATTGCTGGTCAACTTTTCTTCATTAGAAGCATGGTGGACTCCTTGCCTCCTCAGCTTGTCTCTATGCTTACCTCCAGGGATGTAGAAGTCCCGCCTATTCCTTCCACTCAGCAATTGGCCCATGGCTTCTTTACTGACAGATCAAGAACCAATAGGGAACAGCACCTCAGCATCAGAACTACCCCTACACCAGCTTATGCCTTTGAATGTCTCATAGTGCAAGAGTTCAGAGGTACTGATATTTTAAAGACAAAAACCACAAAGACCGTAATTTATATAAAAGTTAGATGAAAGTAATATCAAAGTAACCTTGAAACATTCATTCCTGGTAGAGCATAGCAATTTAAACAGAACATGTCAATTATTCTTTACTTATATCTTTTCTAGTTATTTTAATTTACTTTAATAATAATTTTGGTTAACATATCTGGACTATAGACAAGACCATAGGAATCTCCAATATGTTGCCAAGGCAGGCATGACCATTGTGAGGAGGGAAGTGAAGGTCTGATGGCTATCTAAGCAAACACAAACTGTGAGAACAAAACTGAGAACAGGCAGGGTGTTCTTAGTCATTTCAGTAATAAACACTTGCTGGACAGCCAGCAAACTGGAATCTGAACTCCCACTCCCACGGTTGAGCACCGAGTGCTCTGTATCATCAATCCATTTCTCGGACCTTTTAAGCTTTATTCTTTACCAGATAGTATTGCTTGCCAATTAAGTTACACAGAAAAGCAAAAGAATGTTTCTAATGGGACAGTTCTCCCAGCATAATACATTCAAACTTGGTATACCCCCAAACCAGATTTTAGAGCCCATGAGAGAGCTTGCACCTGCTCTATCAAGTACATAGAATAGGAACACAACCCTGACACTGAGAGCATCCTAGGCTGCTGACAGCTCCTGTAGTCTCCCGCTTTGCTACAGAGATGGAGTAGCAGGACATGGGCTACCTGTTAGTCCTCAGCTGTCAAATTGCCAACCGAGTAGACCTTAGATACCAAAAACTGGTCCCAAAGGTACTCATTAATTTGTTATTTAAACTTATAACAAAACTGGAAATTTTCAAAGACCTTGTTAATACTTTGTTTTCTGGTTGCCTCTTGATTTATTTTAAACCATGCATTAAAATAATGGGAATAATTGAAAAATTAAGAGCTACATTCTAAATGACTATACAGATTTATACAAAAATTCAACCACCTATTTATGTGGCATTCACATGTCCCTAAATACTTCCAGGTTATATGTATCACGTACTGTGTGGGGCAAATAATAGCCTTGTATCACTAGGATGCTTTCCAAGCTAATTCTGAGATTGTTCTGCAGTAAAATTAGAGAATTTAACAGGTCAGATTGAATACTTGAGGACAGAGTTGTTGTTGTTGTTGTTATTGCATTCATATGAATTACGTATGTATACACATGTGGAGGCCAGAGGCCCACATTGGGCTTCTTCCTCTATAGCTCTCCACCTATTCTATTTAGAAAGTAGGGTCTATCATTGAACCTGGAGCTTGCCTATTAAAATAGATTGGGAACTTCCCAGAACTGAGACTGTAGCTGTACCTCACAGCATCTGAATTGTGACGTGGCTGCTGGGGATCCTCATGTGCACCCCACATCATCTGGATTGTGATACAGCTGCTGGGGATCCTCATGTGTACCCCACAGCATCTAAATTGTGACATGGCTTCTGGGGATCCACACACAGGTTCTCATGGTGCACATCAGGCTGTTATGTTATTCCTGTTACAATTTCACAGAACATAAGCAAACAGGGATCTTCTGGAACTCTGATGGATTGTTCTTTACCACATGATTTAGAACTAGCTTGGTTAATTGCAGAATTTATGTAGACCCCCTAGATCTTAGTAAGGAAGGAAAATTCTTTCAGATGCTAATGTTTCATGGGGAAATTTGTGGACCTGTGAAGCTTTTTTAAAAATTATTTTTTATTTGACAACAGATGTAGAGACACAAACACATGGCAATGGTCTGTAAGTGCATTAAAGATCTCACATGGCTCAGGATGAGTTTGACTTTGGGTGCCCCAAATTATCCCACAGCTTAACACCTATGTATAAAAAGCAG
This sequence comes from Arvicanthis niloticus, assembly GCF_011762505.2. Classification (NCBI taxonomy): domain Eukaryota; kingdom Metazoa; phylum Chordata; class Mammalia; order Rodentia; family Muridae; genus Arvicanthis; species Arvicanthis niloticus. The sequence goes on along the minus strand of NC_047660.1, from coordinate 65,521,271 downwards.
CTTCACTCTCAGCATGGATTTTCCCATACTCCGTTTAAAGTGCTGTCTCTTTTGATTACCAAGAAAGACAAGGAAGCATAGAAGTCTGTGGTGAGCTATACTTTTTCTCTCTGTACATGGAACTGGTAGCCTATGTTCAAACAATACCCACTTCCTGCTTGAGGCAGTGGAAGAAACACACGTCCTACAGGGAGACATATGACTCCTCACAGCCTGCCCTGTGTGCTGGTAGTCTTGGACTTCTCTAGTATGCATGTTTCACATATAGCTAAAGATATTAAACAGGAAGTATTGACCAGGCACATTGCAAATCACATAGACCTGAGGGGGAACAGAGATTGAAGAAAAGCAAGCAGAATGTATCCTCAGTTAGGTCTGTCTTTAAATCTCAAGTTAATCTAATCCCTACAATGTTTTATTGACATCACACAATCAGTTGTGTTTTCTGAATGTTCTACCCTGTAGAATCTACTGGACCCTACACAGGCCAGAAAGGGAAAGAAGTTGCTCTGGGCTGCTCATATGAGGCAAAGCAGAACTTAGACCATCTTCACTGGTATAATCATTTTAGCCTCACGGCTGGAAAATTCAATGAAATTATTTCTGGGCTTTCTGGGACCTGGTATATGTTGTTTGAGGTGACAGTACAAGCTTAACAAATATGGGAGCTCCTTAAGCATCGTCTAACTCAGCAGCCCAGCTGAGAAACACATTTGCACATCCCAGACAAGAAGGTCCCAACAGTGGTTGCTTCATCTGCAGTCTGTATCAGACATGTGTTTCTAAGTAAAGCAACCTTTCTATAACATTTGAAAATAGTTATCATAAGCAACTTTTTAATAATACAATGTCTTGAATTATTTTAGTAAAAAATAAGCCATAGAGAACAAACAGCTGGGAATCTAGCATCATAATTTAAAGTGTTGGTTTCTTTTCAAGGTGGTAACAGGGCATACCTCAGACTGGGTATCTGGAATAATAAAGAATATAATTCCCTTTGAAAGTTACCATCATGAGTGAACTAGTCAGGGAACAAGGAATAAGTCGTAAGAGAGTAAAAGGAATTCCATCTAATTATTGGAGGTGACTGGGGAGTGCGAGCCAATCTTTGTTTTTGCATCTGGGACTGAGCCTGAGGTACTGAAGACCATCAGCTAGATCATCAGGTGGGACAGAGGGCTGCATGAGGGCAGCACCTGCATGCACTGAGACTTGTGGGAGTGCAGTGAGAACCATAAGGCAATTGGAATCAAGGACAAATCTCCTCACATCCTTTTATTTGAGGAATTTCAAAAGAAGTCAGGCCATTTGCCAACGTGTCACACACAGAACTGACAGCATTCTAGGGTCCCGGCCTGGGACATTCCTGCTACAGGTGAAGCTGAGAGGATTACATGGGCCCAAATCTGCAGTCATATAAAACATAAAAGCAATATCAATCCTGTCTTCCAAGTCCTCTACACGTTTCTATTTCATGTGCAACCCTGAAGCAGAGCCACATGGGGAAGGAAATTCTGGGAAATATATTTCTAGATAATTTAAGTTGAGACTCTAAAGCATCCCCTGCAAGCTCACCACTCCTCAGTAGTGGATACCAAAGATAAGGAGACAGCTGAAATGCCAGAAAATGTTATCAGACTCAGGCTTTGAAAAACAGAACAAAAATTAGCAATGATAATAGATAGCACTCAAATAAGCAGGTGAAGAGAGCAAGAAAATCAATTCCGGACCTAGAGGAGGAAGTTACAAGTGCATGAAACAGTAAGTTGAAAGGAAAATTGAAAGACATGAAGAAAAACTCAGCAAGAAAATTGAGACTCTGAAAATGAACCAAATATAAATGCTGGGAAATCAAATTAGACACAGTGGAAAGCATCGTTAACAGACAATATTGGGCAGCGTGGATCAGAAACATGGGAAGAAAGAAAAGTAATGACCATACCCTAAATTTCCAAGAACTCTGGAACACACTAAAGAGACAAAACTTGGGAATCCATGAGACAGATAAGGAAGCTGAGATAAAGTCTGAAAACAAAAACAATATGCTGAATTAGAATGTGGCAGAAAATTATTTAAGCTAAAGAAATATAGTTCCAATCTCAAGAGCACTGAAAACCATGATAATATATAACCAGGCACATCCCGGCTGAGTCTCAAGTGTAACACAGGGCTCACAGGTCTTCATCTCCTGTTCAGAGAGACACGTTGTCACAGGACTGCTACAGTTCTTCTTTTAAAATGATAGAGAAATAAGAACATTTCAAGATAAGCACACGTTAAGGAAATTCATGACAGCACAGCCAGGAAATCCTTAAGGGAGTACTGTGCACAGAAGAAAGACAGTGGCATCCAAAAGAACACATCTCGGGGAAGGAGCAGAGTATTGGGGGAGTATATCATGTGCAAACAGCAAACCTTGAAACCCCCAATATAAACAGGAAGGGAAGGAAAGAACAATAGGCCAATCAACCAAAATAATAACCCATAAAACCATGGGAAACAGCAAATCCTCTCAATATAATTTAAAAAGTAAGTGGGCTCAACTCACCAAAGAAAAGCTACAGGTTAGCCTGCTGTGTTAACAAATTGTCTGTGACTCCAGTAAGTACTTCTTAAACAAGAACATTGTTTAATGAGCTGGAGAGATGGCTCAGTGGTTAAGAGCACTGACTGCTCTTCCAGAGGTCCTGAGGTTCAATTCCCAGCAACGACATGGTGGCTCACAACCATTTGTAATGGGATCCGATGTACTCTTCTGATGTGTATCTGAACACACCTGCAGTATACTCATATAAATAATAAAATCTTTTTAAAAGAAAAAGAAAATTGACAGTCAGAAGAATATCAGCATGTGAACTAAATGAAAGCTGTAAGCATGGTACAGCAATTCTCACATCTGAAAGAGGAGACTCCAGACCAAAGCTAGTGAGTAAAGAGAGCCACTACATCCTCACAGAGGGTGAGCTTTGTGCAAGTGAGTGCATGGAGCTTTAGCTTCCAGTTCAACAAAATAAACACTAAGTAATATAAAATGTCACATGGGTCCCTAATCAGTAATGATCTGAGATTTCAATGTGACTTCAGCAAGCCTGCCCAAAACTAAACCCCAGAAAAGAAACTGAGCTAATGGCTCCTGCATGTCCAGCTCTCTGATTTTGGCAGAAGAATCCCAGACAGGCAATGGAAGGGAATACACATTTAGATGACTCGCTAAATGCAAACAACAAAACATTGTTAACAAAAGTAAAATTTACAGTCTCTACTCTAAGAAACATGTTTGATACTTCATCAGAAGCCACAGAGTTAACAAGAAAGAGCATTTTTAAAGAGCTTAAAAGAAAATGAATAAAACTGTCAAGCTAACATTCTGTGAAATTAGAATTTGTTCTCAATTGTCCTTACTAAAGATTCCTCAAGCTGAACACAGTGGCACCTGTCTGTAGTTTTTAATGACTTGTGAGGATGAGGCAGAGGATTGCCAGTTTGACACTGCTCGGAATAATAGCTGTATAAAACAAACAAACGAAAGGAGAAGAGTTCACTCACACACTGGAAAAAAAAAAAAAAAACTATGTCTTGCAATGCATAGTTCTTTAGTTTATTTTTAGAGATAGTTTTATCATGCTGCCCTGTCTGACCTCTATCGCTCCCTCAAATGGTCCCCTTTTCTCAGCATCCCAAATACTATTTGCAAGAGTCACAGTGCCTGCCTCTGTGATGTGTGTATCTGAAAGGGATTCAAATGAGCAATATAAAAATTTTACAAAATCGGTAAGAAAAGAAATAACCACGGTAAAGCTTAGCTACTTCACAAGTGATGCCCGATAAGCAAGCATATAAAAACACTCAGCATGGTTTTTTCATCAGGGGAGTGAAAATCAAACTCCATTTTTACATGCCATTTCTGTTCTGAGCATCGCAAGTACATTACTGCAGCCAGAAAGAAATGACCCTGAGAAGCTAGGGGAAGACGGTGACGACTGTCATCATCAAACTCATCTGGAGAGAAGATTAAGCAGAAATGAAGCATGAACCTGGACATTGAAGGCAAGAAATGTTTTACTAAGAAAAACAAAATTGATATATTTTAGTTGCTTTCAATATGCATGAGAGACTACAAAACATTTCAGAATCTATCTAATTCAGATGCCCAGGTCTCTGTAAGACAGTCCTTGTTTTTCTCACATTTGATGTTAAAGATTGGAACACAGATTTCTCTAATTTTGAATATCATTTCTGAGTATGGTTGTCAACAGAGTGTAGTACCAAGAACTCCTAAAGAGTAGAGATTTTACAGTGGGAAACAGTGGTCCAGAGCAGAGTGGTCAGGTGTCTCAGTGATGATGACATTGTTGGTTGTAACTGACACAAACAAAGTGGAAGTCAACAAATCTGAAAACCATGAACTCATCTGTTAACAGCGCTGATCATCTCAGAAAGGCTCTTCTGCGATCCTGTGCTGTGTGTGAAGTGTGAGGAACCTGAGGGAAAGAAACACACAGGCCACATTGCCCTATCAGGACCTGTGTCCTGTCCCTTGCCTCTGACTTGCCTGCCCATACTGCTGTCCCATCAAATCACAACATGGTGACAAACTGCACTTCCTGTAAGTCTTTATTCAAACACAACAACCTGGAAAAACTTTGTCTAAATCTTTTCCTTTCCTTTCCTTGAATATCAGGTTCTAGCATATTCCAAATGTGGAAGAAGAAAGTAGTTAGTTTTCAAATTTTATTTACAACTTGAATATTTAATTCATTTTAAAAACAATGCCCCAGCCTGGGAGCACACAGGGAGGGATCCATGGCTCCAGCTGTATATATAGAGGAGGATGGCCTTGTTGGGCATAGGTGGGAGAGGAAGTCCTTGGTCCCATGAAGGCTGGATTCCCTGGTGTGGGGGAATTCAAGGGTGGGGAGGTGAGAGTGGGTGGGTGGGTGGGTGCTCACCCTCACAGAAACAGGAGGAGGGGAGATGGGATGGGGAGTGTCTGGGGGCGAATGGGGAAAGGGAATAACATTTAAAATGTAAATAAATAAAATATCCAATAAAAAATACCGAAAGAAATCAATTCCCAACATAATGGGCTTGCTGTGAGTTTTTCGCTCATTCTGCTGATGATTTCCCTCTTCTCCCATCACCTGCACCCCTCCTATATATATTGCACACTTAAGGATTTTTTGTAGAGTCAGTTGTGTTGGCTGGTGTTTTGCTGAAGCAAATGTGTGAAGGAGTGTTTGCCTAAAGTGGACACAGGTAAAAGACTATAGCAAACTCATGAAGGAATGTTTCACTAAAACAGACACAGGAGAGAGAATGTTCTGCTAAAGCAAACATGTGAAAGGACACATGATAAAGGATTCTTTGCTAACTACACACATGTATTGGTCCATCTTACATTGCCTATTTGATCTCCATTTTTCGGGACTCCATGGACTTGGGCTGACTGGATGCACATGCTGAGGCAAGACCCATGCCAAGGCAAGGCATGTGGAGCACAAGTGATGTTTGAAGGGTATAAATAGGACTCCATGAACTAATGGAGAGAGAACTTGGGCTTGCTGGTACAGCTAGCTTGTGGGGCTTGCACCTTCACTGATCTTTGCTTTCTTGAGAGAGGTACAGCCAAGAACTTCTGGTGTTCCTGTTGGGTTCTTCCTCCTGACTTGAGCTGAGACTGAGGCCTGGTTGTCTCTGCTGGGTCATGTCTCTGCTGTTGCTAACCTGACTCTATCGATCTGGACTGAAGGTATATCCATGAAGTGTTTGAGAGTAGATTGAGCTACTGCTGCCTGTGAACTGCCTGTGACCTGAACTACTGATTTCTAGACAACACAGACAGGATTTGCTCCAAGAAACCTTTCTAGACAGGTCCACTTTCCCTTTCCTTTCCACTACCTTTGATGGGTGGTAGGCTACAAGGGAGGTTAAAGCAATTAAGAACCATCATTAAAAGGATAGTTTTTTAAAAAAAATTAAAGTTACATATATATGTTGTATGTGTATATATGTATGCATGTATGTATGTATACAGTGGGCCATACATTGAGTTTAGGGGACAGAGCTTAGCTCACTTCTGCTGGCTAATCTTCAAGTGGGCGCTGCAGGCAGGATCTAATTTGGGTGTTCCTCAGGCTCAGAAGACCTGAATGTTCCTGGTGTCTGGCAGCCCTCCTCAGGAGAGAAGGCAATGGAGCTCAGAGGTTAGAGGGTACAGCCACCAGCTTTTTGTAAACACACACACACACACACACACACACACACACACACACACACACACAAATCTAGGATCAACATATGAAAGAAAACATGCAATATTTATCTTTCTGAGACTCGAAAGGAGTCAGTTCGTGACTGAACCTCTACCACCTGATGTCTGTATACAGTTCTGAGCTCCTTGCTGCCCTTGATCTCATGAGGTAACTTGTGAGAACACCTAGTCGCAACAGCATCTATCCTTGCTGAGCTGCAGTTGTGTTGAAATGTGAGTGAGTAGTGACTGCATGCTGTGAAGTTGCATTGCCAGATGACCCTTCTACAGAAATATCTCAGTTTTATTTTCAGTAGTTATTGATGAAAGCTATTACTGCATCAATACATTTCTGGTTTACTGTAAATTAAGGATGTTTTTTAGTTGTGAATGGATGCTGACGACTTTACCAGTTCCAACAGTTCTTTAAAAATGAAATGCTAAACTTAAGTTAAACAAATGGTAATTTGGGTCTTTGTCATTTGCTTTAAAAGAAATGTGAATTGCTCATTCATTCAAGAAAAATAAGTGTCTGAGGTAGAGGAGAAACTGCTCTGTGATTTCCATGTGATTTTGTTGTTTGTTTGTTTGTTTGTTTGTTTAGTACTTAGTGGACGCCACAAAGTTACTGAATCTTCCCTCCTGAAACAGTAGAGTAGCATTCCAGAGACTACTTCTTGGGTTGAAGTTCCGGACCTACACTTATTAGCTGCGGGGAATTTGGCAGACTGCTTCAAATTTTTCTTGTTTCAGTTCCTCATTCTTACATGGAACTATCTAATGAGATGGCTACTAAATGAAATGATGGCTTAGCCCATGATATATATATATATATATATATATATATATATATATATATATATATATATATGTTGAGGCCCACATTCTGCCTCAACACTTTTGCCTCAACGCTTTTGTTGAGCTAAGTGCTCTGGTCAAGAGAGAGTGTGGCTCTTGGGGCAAGAGACGCGAAGAATGGAGACAACACAGGGCGTCTGATCAAGTCTCTTTTATTGAAGGGAATTCTGAGCTATTTATAGGCTTTTGCCACGTGCCTTGTAGGTGCATGGATACCACGTGCCTTGCAGGTGTTGATATGACTTAAGCCTTACAGGCATCTATAGCGTGGACAGCACGTGCACCGCAATGCCTTGCAGGCTTGAATAGCACATGCGCCTTACAGGCATGTATGGCGTAGATAGCACGTGGACAGCACATGAACCGCATGTCTTGCAGGCGTGACTACCACATGCACCTTGCAGCTGGGGTCAGTAAACAGCAACACAAAATATGTGGGATATCAGAGTGTGCTTCAGCTGTTGTAGGCTATTGAAAACCAAATCTCTTGTCAGGGTATATGGTTCTAGATGGCTGCAAAGTTGATCTAGCCGCTTTCTGCTAAAGTCGGCTCCCAACATAAGAAACTGAATTCCTTGCCTACAGCTTCCCCTCCCTCCTTTATGTAAAGATGACACTGATCTTTCAGAGAAACAAAATTTTTGTCTACACCCATTTTATGCCTTTCTCTCATTTTAAACACCTTCAGATAGATAGATAGATAGATAGATAGATAGATAGATAGATAGATAGATAGATAGAAGAATGGGTGGGTGAACAGATAGATGCATAGATAGATAGATAGATAGATAGATAGATAGATAGATAGATAGATAGATAGATAGATAGATAGAAGAATGGGTGGGTGAACAGATAAATGCGTAGATAGATAGATAGATAGATAGATAGATAGATAGACAGAAGTGGTTCTGAAATCTTATTTTAAAAACAAGTGCCAGTTGCCTTTCTGAGTCTGATTGTCTTGCTTCAGTCCATTTTCCTGAAACGATGTTATTTCCCTCTTTAAAGCAGAGTAAATTCAGTTGCATGTATTTATTTTTGCATTCACTTGAAAGTGGACATTTAGACAGATTCACTCTCTTGGCTGTTATGAGCAGTGTTTCAATCAACACAGATGTGCAAAAGTATCAGAGTGACTTAGATTCTTCTGAGTGTGAACACGAGTTAATCATATGATTTCATGTCTTTAAGACTTTGAGAAGCTCCATAGTGACCTTCATAACTATGTTTACATTCTCACAGTGAACAAAGTTTATGATTCACTGCATCCCTGGAAGTATTTTATTCTGTTAATGATGACCATTCTGACAAGGGAGAGGTAGAAGCCCAAATTTTTATTTTACATTTCCTTTATGGCAAATGATATTGAAATTTTTCTCTCATATACTTATTAATCATTTGTATTTCTTCTTTTGAAAACTCCCTATTAAATTCATTTGCCTATTTATTGATTATTGAGAATATTTTTGGTGTTAAGCTGTTTTGAGTTCTTTTTAGATTATAGAATCACCTGTCTGACATATAGATGACAGATTTTTTTTCCTATTCAGTATGTTACCCATGCTGGCTACCATTATGTCAACTTGAGACAACCTAGAGTCATCTGAGAAGGAAACCTCAGTTGAAAAAAAATGACTTTCACTAGATATGGTTGTAGGCAAGCCCTTAGAACAGTTTCTTAATTAAGGATTGATATAGAAGAGTCCAGACCCTTGTGGGTGGTGCCACCCCCGACTTGGTGGTCCTGGATGCTACAAGAAATCAGGATAAGCAGGCCATGGGGATTGAGCCTGTAAGTAGCAGTCCTCCGTGACCTTTATGTAAGTTCCTAACTCCAGGTTTCTTTGTAAAATTCCTGTCTGACTTCCCTGATTGATGAACTACAATGTGTAAAGTGAAATAAACCCTCTCATTCTCATGCTTTTTTTGGGTCACTTGAGCCAAAGTAATCCTACATAAGATATTGCCTATTCACTCTGTTAAGTATTGCATTTACTACACAAACACTTTTTAATCTCACATGCTCTCATTGGTTTATTATTATTATCGTTACTATTATTGTGTGTGATAGGAGAGGGGTGCACATGTAACAGTGCACATGCTCACATGGACAGCAGGCAACCTTATGGCACCATTTCTCCCCTTACACATTTAATTGGGCTGTGAAGATCCAACTTTGTCACCAGACTCATGCAGCATGAGCCTTTACTGGCAAAAGCACCTGGTCAATCTCCCATTCTTGTTGATTCTTGGAATTATTTTCTCAACTATTGGGGTGTTTTAAAAAGTGCTTGCCTATGCCTATTTTTGAAATGATTTCTCTATGCTTTTCTCTAACACTTTTACTTAGAGTTTCTAGTCTTATATTGAGATTTTCCATCCAGTTTGAATTAATTTTGCACTAAATAATAGACCTAGTTTTGTTCTTTTACATATGGGCATCTGTTTTTCTTAAAACCATTATTGAAGGTGTCATTTCATCAATGTGTTTATGAAACCTTTGTCAAGTTATGTAGTTGAGATTCTGTTGCCTTATCTCTGTGTTTTCAATTCTATTTAACTTGTCTACATGTCCCTTTTATTGTCACTAAAATGTTGCTCTTGTTCCTATGCCTCTGTAATCTACTTTGTGATAAGATATTGCAACACCTCCGTCTTACTATTTCTATTTAGAATCACATTGTCCACACTCTGTCAAGCATGGCAACCAGTGCCTTTACCCACTGAGCCAACTTGTCATGTGAGAACTGCTTTTTCTGTATCTCCAAAGTGATGACAAAGCATGCTTTAATTTTAATCACTCAACCCTATGCAATTTTAAAGTTCTCCTGTGCTTTCTTTTCAACGAATGAATCATTGACATTTTTCCTATATTCATGTAGTGTAGAGTCCGTAGTTTTGATTGCTATAGGTTTCTAAATGTATTCTGTTTTGTTTTGTTTTGTTTTGTTTTGTTTTGTTTTTTCGAGACAGGGTTTCTCGGTGTAGCTCTGGCTGTCCTGGAACTCACTCTGTAGACCAGGCTGGCCTCGAACTCAGAAATCTGCCTGCCTCTGCCTCCCAAGTGCTGGGATTAAAGGCGTGCACCACCACAGCCCGGCTCTAAATGTGTTCTACCATGATCTAATGAGATATAAAATATCATTTCAATTATTTTATATTTATTAGTGCTTAGATAATATAATCTGTTTTTGAGAAAAGTTCGATGTGCTTTTGAGGAGATTGTATACTCCATAGCTCTAGGGTAGAATGTTCTGCAAATGTCTGTCAAGCCCATGTGACATGTACATTTTAATTCTTAAATTTCTTTCCTTCTTTTTATTTTTTTTGTATTGATGGTATGCCCAGAGTGAAGCTTGGGAAGCATGATGATCATAGTTACCATCAAAGGATGAGTGAGCATTAAAGTCACCAAGTATTATGCAGAGAAGCCTACTTATCCTTAGGGGATTTCTTTACATACCAGGAAATGGCTGAGATAACCTAGTTTTGTGGTAGTTTTCCAGGCAGGTTAACCCTAGATCCTGAAACTTCCCAGTTTTCACATCTTGGTAGCTAATGTCCATATGAGGCATTGTCTTCTGAGCATTGGGGGTGTTGGGGAGGCAGGAAAATATAGAAATCTGTTACTGGGCCATCCATCTCAGTGTTTTTTAATCCTGTTCAGTACTGAATACCCTAAGAACGAATGAGATGTCAAGAACATTCCAGAAATATTTATTCTAAGATTATAGCAAATCTATGGAACTGTGTGCTATAGGTAGATAACATTCAATCAGTTATCAGCTCTGTATTCTATAACTGTAAGACAATTTTTAAATAAAAGCAAAAAATAAATAGATGAAAAAAAGTAATGTTATAATGTTTAAAAAAAAAAAAAAAAAAAAAAGTAATGTTATAATGTCAGCTGGAGCAGCTGGTGCAGCAGGAAGGAGCTGTCCACAAGGGGGCAGAGCATCTCCACGCCTGCAAACTCACAGAGACTTTGCTTGCCTGTTGTAAGAGCAGCCTGTAGTCAGCAGCCCTCTGTGCAGACAGCTGAGGAAGCATCAGTGCTGTGGAGGACAGAGGAGGTGAGCTGATCACAGAAGTATCTTGCCTGGCTGAACGCCACAGTCTGGAAGGAGAGCAATGAAGACAGTGACTGGACCTTTGTTCCTGTGCTTGTGGCTGCAGCTGAACTGTGAGTGAGAGTTTTGGGGAACAAGGTATTGGCCAGTGTTCATTAACAGTCCGTGGAGCAGACTGGCCTTGTCCAGATTGCCTGAAATCACCATAGGAAGGAAAGCAGTGTCTGGAGAATGGCAGCCTGATGGTCTTCTGCTGTTTTCTTTTGCACAGGTGTGAGCAGAGGCGAGCAGATGGAGCAGCGCCCTTCTCACCTGAGTGTCCAGGAGGGAGACAGCGCCGTTATCATCTGCACCTACACAGATCCTAACAGTTATTACTTCTTCTGGTACAAGCAAGAGCCGGGAGCAGGTCTCCAGTTGCTTATAAATGTTCTTTCAAATGTGGACAGAAAAGAACAAGGACTCACTGTCCTACTGAACAAGACAGACAAATATCTCTCTCTGAACATCACAGCTGCTCGTCTTGGGGACTCAGCCACCTACTTCTGTGCAGCCAGTGCACAGTGCTCCCCAGGCACCTGCTGCCTGCACACAAACCTGATCCCACAAAGACATATATTTTCCACCTTTAAGATGAAGATATTTCTGTATTGTATTAACAATGGGACATTTTGAAACATCCTGAAATTCTATTTTCAAAAGATACAATGAGTTCTAGAATATTTCAGATTATGTATAGATGAAAGTGAATTCTTAGCTATAGAGGGTCTAGAATCCAAAGTTCAGGATCCATTTAGATTCACTTCCCCCACCAAAGGAACACAGTGTCACTAACAGAGAATACTCTACTCGTCTTCATGAAGAAGCTCTTAATTTTTCATAACTATTTATTGTTTCTTTTAGAAAATAGCAGGCAAAAGAAGAAAAACATGAAGTGTAAAATTAAAGTGTCTTCTAATCCTATATTATAGATAAGTCATGATTCTGTGTGTGTGTTTGTGTGCGCACGCACACACACACACGCGTGTTTATAAAAACAGCATATACTAAGTTTGGTTTCAGCCATCCATTAGGAGTTTTGAGACATATCACCTGTTGACAGTAATGGTAGACTAGGCTTTGATGCAGTTGACATGGAAACCACCAGAGATCACTGCTATTATAGATGTGGTTTCATATGCATTTGGGGCATCCTAGGCTGAACACACATATTTCCTTTTATATTTCCTTTTTAGACACACACATGCAGAGAGAGGGAGGGAGGGAGGGAGAGAGAGAGAGAGAGAGAGAGAGAGAGAGAGAGAGAGAGAGAGAGAGAGAGAGACTATTGTACAGAACCAGTTTCTTGCCTATGGGAGAGTAGTTTCTAGAAAGTATTTTTGGAGCCTAGCCTTGTAAGATTGGGTGTATTGCAAGAATCAAGGATCAGTTTCTTCTACTAGCATGCTTTCTATCATTTGGTCCAGTATTGTGATCCTCTTACTATTTGGTAAGTAACATTTTCTTCTAAAGTCAAAATGAACTTTATTCATCTCCCCCTATAGCAAACCAATCTTATTTATTTCTAGAGTTGAGCAATGAAAAGTCCATAACCCTCACAGTGGGGGCATCTCTGATCCTGAACTGCACTTATAAGACTCCTTATTTGAATACTCTGCTTTTATGGTATGTTCAACATCTCCACAAAGCCCCTCAGCTACTCCTGAAGAGCTTGGAAGATAACAAGGGGACCGAGTACCAAGGATTCCACGCCACTCTTCACAAGAGCAGCAGCTCCTTCCATCTGCAGAAGTCCTCAGTGCAACTGTCAGACTCTGCCCTTTACTACTGTGCTGTGAGAGGCACAGTGAGGGAGGCTGTGGGGGAAGGTGCACACAAATCACGCTGCAGGAGGGCTGATGGAAGTGGCCCTGTGAAAGGGTTGTGTGTGTCTTCTCTCAGTACTATTGACTTGGCTTTCACAAGAACAGCACCAAATCTCTAGGTTAAATTCCAACACCTGGAAGATCATGAGTTGATTACTTTGAGGCAGCATAAGATGGAACACAGTGTTTGAGAGAACCACCATTGAGATCCACAAACTCAGTGCTCAGCCAGGAAAGCTGATCACCAGGAAATCTCACAGCAAATGTTCATGGAAAGCCTGTTTGCAATTAATCTTCGCCAAGACAAAGTACAAAACTAGCTTTAAAAACTTTCACAGATTTTGTGTTCCCCTTGCACTCAATTGTAACCCAAATAAAGACATATAATTTTTTATGAATCCACTTCAGCCTTTACAAGTAAGACTCTGCATTCCCTTGGATCACGTTGCAGTGCTCAACCTAAACTTCCACCAGCCTTCACTTCATGAGGATCTTACGAGGCTGAGATGTCAAAAGACACTCAGTGAGGTCCTGAGAGTCAATCCTTCCATGTCCTCACTATGTATACTGCATGAAGAGGCAGTACAGTTAAGAAATCCTATGTCCAGGAAGTCCTTCCTCTTTGTGGCAATTTTCCTCTGTAATCATCTGACCTTAAATACAAAGATATGTCTTCTGTAGTTATACTTGGATTCTCTGATAATTCTGAACAAGAAAGAAAGAGACCAAGATTTGACCCACCTCATGTTTTAACACAAAATAGAGCTAAAACTTATCAATATTCTACATTTCCTCTACTGTACAGGAAACACAGTATAAAGATACAGATGCCTCTCATAAGAGAAAAAGTTTGTCCACATGTACACAGAGCAGTAAGATAAATGCTGTGTCATATACTGAGGGAGCCAAATGGAACAGCAAACCTTGTTTCTGAGTCAATAGTCAATATTAGCTTGTGTTCTTATAATTGGTCTCATGAGTTCAGCTGAGCGATGCATTAATGAACTTACTGAGGGCAATGAAGATATTCAGAGTTTAAACCTCTCTCCTTCTTATTTGGAGTTTTATTCTTTTTCCCAAAATTCATGTTTTCTCCTTAACTGTGCTACCCCGTGCTACAATAGTTCAACTATTGTGACCTGCATCATTCAGGTCTATTCTTTTCTTATTCTTTCTAGAGTCAGTCTCTGCACAGAAACTGGGGAGACCAGTGAGCTGGCATTCTTTAGTCTAGTTGAGTTAATACAAGGTTAGCCATTATAACATTCTATTGTGAGAATTCATCCCATAAAAGAAATCTCCATCCTTCATTTATTTTATCATCATTAACGCTAAGCTTCCTAAACATCACCAACTGTATCAGGCATCATGGCACATGCCTTTAATCTCAGCATTTGGAAGGTACAGGCAGGAGGATGGCCAGCCTGATCTATGTAGCAAGCTCTAAACCAGCCAGAACCACATAGTGAGACCCTTTCAAATAAAAACAAATAGTATGAGCTCTAAGACTAGGGTTCTCAGTAAGCAAGCATGAACGTCTGAGTTTGAACCCATATAAAAAGGCCTTGACAGGTAGTAGATATTTGTAATATCTTCTACTATGATCCAAAATTTACATGCAAAACATACATGTAAGTATGCCTTCACATATGTGCATGCATACACACATGTACAAACATACATATGTGCATATAAGAATGATATGAGCTATATTATGGAGTAATAACTATAATCATAAACATACTGACACTAATTTATACCCAACACATATCACCAAACTCAATTACAACAACCCTGTTTTGTGTCAAGTAATAACACTGTTAATAAATTTCAAGGTTCATAAACACTTGCTTTTAATCACAGGTGGGTTAACACGAAATTTAAAATTTGAAATCTTTATAAGGTAATATATATTACCTTTGATTAACATATTATTTTATGAACACATTAATAATAAAAGTAAGGACATTCACTATGATGTTCTATACCATCATATAATGTGATTTGACCTAATTCACCCATTTATATTATTATTGTTGGTTTTTTGGTTTTTCGAGACAGGGTTTCTCTGTGTAGCCCTGGCTGTCCTGGAACTCACTCTGTAGACCAGGCTGGCCTCGAACTCAGAAATCCGCCTGCCTCTGCCTCCCAAGTGCTGGGATTAAAGGCGTGCGCCACCACTGCCCGGCTGTTGTTGTTGTTGTTGTTGTTGTTGTTGTTGTTGTTGTTATTCCCTTTCCTCATTTTTAACATCTATGGTGCTTTTAGTTTTTTATTTATTCTTCTCTCATACATTACATCCTGACTGAAGTTTTCCCTCCCTCCACTCTTCCTAATTCCTCCCACATCTCCTCTCTCCCCCAGATTCACTTCTACTCAATTTCTGTTAATAAAATAGTAAGCATCCCAGCAATATCAATCTAAGACAGCATTATAAGTTACAATAAAACTAGGCACAAGCCTTCTTAAAATCTTCCCATATCCTCCTCCACTTAGATCCCTGGTATCTCTAGTATCTCCAGGACATTTATCATAAAAAGATGCTGGGTTTTGTCAAAAGTCTTTCTGCATTATACTATTTTTATTACTGTGCCCCTGTAGTATATTTTGAAATCTGGAATGGTAATCCTTTCTTTGTTTCTCAGAAATTCTTTGGCTATTCAAGGACTGAGCTGAAGGGGTTTGCAACCCCATAGGAAGAACAACAATATCAAACAACCAGACCCCCCAAAACTCCCAGAGACTAAGCCACCAACCAAAGAGTACACATGGAGCAACCCATGCTCCAGCTGCATATGTAGCAAAGGATAGCCTTGTCAGGCATCAATGGTAGGAGAGGCCCTTGGTCCTGTGAAGGCTCGATGCCCCAGTGTAGGGTAATGTTAGGACAGGGAGGCGAGAGTGAGTGGGTAGGTGGAGGAGCACCCTCATAAAAGCAGGGGGAGGGTGGATGGGATAGGAGTTTTCTGGAGGGGAAACTGAGAAAGGAGATAACATTTGAAATGTAAACAAAGAAAATATCCAATAAAAGAAAAAAGATTATTTTTTTCTATTCTTATCAAGACCATGATGAGGATTTTTTTGTATTGGATATTTTATTTATTCACATTTCAAATGTTATCCCCTTTCCGGTGCAAACCCCCTATCCCATCCCTGCTCCCATTGCTTATATGAGGATGCCCCCCCCCTTAAGTTTTCTTTGAATCTGTAAATTGCTTTTGGTTGAAATTGACAATTTGATTCTCCCAATCTATGAGCATCAGATATTTTTCCATTTTCTAATGCCTTCTTCAATCTCTCTCTTCATGAATTTTGAGGTTTAGTTGCAAAGTCATTAATCTCAAGGGTTAGGCTTATTTCCATACTGTTTTTTACTTGAAGCTACTATGTTTGTCATAATCATGATCCTATTCTCTCTCTCTCTCTCTCTCTCTCTCTCTCTCTCTCTCTCTCTCTCTCTCTCTGTGTGTGTGTGTGTGTGTGTGTGTGTGTGTGTGTGTATTTGTGTAGCAGGAAGTATTAGAAAAGGTGGTGGCATGGCTCTGGTTAGCTCCCTGGCCGCTCCCATGTTCCTGCTCTTACCCAGGCACCGGCTAGCCAGTGGCGCTGGCCTGGGACCCATGAGAAGTTGTCATGGCTGCCTCCACCAGTCAGCTCCATGGAGTCCAGGGCTCTAAGCACGACTCTTGGGCCAACTCTGCCAACCTCATAGTGCTTGGTTCAACCCCAGACAATAACCACCATCCTCTCACTACCGGGTAGAAATAAGACTCTTAATTCTTAAGATTATCCAATATATTAGCAAATGCTCAATATACAGGATGCCCACACAATTAGAATTGTTAACCCAATATCTAACCTTTTGACATGAATAACTACCCAAGACTCCTAGACATGTACATCTGCCTCCATCTTGCTTCTCCTCTCCCTTCTCCTTCTTCTTCCTTTCTCCTTCCTTCCTCCTCCCAACTCCTAGCTCCACCTGCCTCTTCTACTACTCAATCACAAAGCTTCACTGCAAATACAATGGGCAGGAAAAGTCTTGCAGGGTCTGGCTCGCTGGGTCTCTCTCGCTCTCTGTCTCTCTCTCTCTCTCTCTCTCTGTGTGTGTGTGTGTGTTGGTTGTGTACAGAAAGGCTATTGATTTTGTGAGGTGATTCTGTAAGCTGCTATGTACCAAAATTGTTGATTGTTTCTAGAAGTTTTCTGGTAGAATTTTTAGGATATCTTACATATAATGCCTTATCATTTACACATAGAGATAACTTGATCTTCTTTTCCTATTTGTATCCATTTAATTTCCTTCTCTTGTCTTATTGTACTGGCTAGTGCTTTGAGCACTATATTGAAAAGGAGTGGGGACTGTGAACATCCCTGTCTCATTCCCGATTATCAATATACATCCTTGTTGCTAAAATTACTTCTCCTGGATAGCAACCTCTATTCTTCTTTTCAGATCAGAACAACAAATGAGGCAAGATTCCACCAAAGTTTACTCTGTGAAACCAATGAGTTTATTGGGCTTCCTTACAGAGCATAAGTGAGGGTTTATATAGTGGAACATGCATGTTCCTCCTTCAAGTAAGATGCCTTATTTAAAGTAAGATAAAGCTAAATAAGATAAGCACTTACCCAAAAGGGATGAGGGCTTCCACATAGCCACAGAGATGGAGCCCCTGCTCTGGATAATCCTCTTCCCTGACCTACATATACTCTAGCTCCTCCCCTATGCCATGTGTTGAGTTAGCACGCGGCAGGGAGCAGCTGGATAGTCAAGCAAAAATCTTGTGCTCTATTCTGTCCCTGTATGTGGAGACTATGAAAAGTTAGATACAGCTGGGATTGTGCAAGATGACACAATAAAATGCCCCAAAGTGTCAGTTGATTATCTCAGAGGACAGTTACTCATGATGAGCATTTACTATATAGATGTATGTCCCTTCCAATCTTACCCTCTAGGACTTATATTATAAAGGCATGCTGGATATTTTTTCAAAAAAAATTTTCTACATGTATTGAGATGATCATGGAGTTTTTGTTTTTAAGTCCATTCATGTGATTCATTATGTTTATTGACTTATCTGTGTATGAAAAACCAAATCAGGTAACAGAATCATTATTTTATGTATATCTAAAATAGCATATAACATGTATATGTGTGTACATCTAATTATAATTTAAATGAAGTTATGCCACTTGGGGTCATAATGCTACCTTCAAAAGTCATGTATTATCTAACAAAATTCTAAGTACTAGGTATAAGAAACCCCCTTCCAAGTTGTAGGTAAGAATCCAAAACAATATAGGCTATTTGAAGATAAGTCCCCATTACTGAAGACACTATGCATTTCAAACACAGGACTTGAAGGATTCAAGCTGGACATAGGCTAGAAACCTTCTCCCCAAGAACATTTAGAGTAAGGTGCTACTCAAGTTGTCAGTGGAGAAAAGTAATCAACAGTTCTATTCTGATTTGAAGCCTACAAACCAATTACCAGCAAGGCAAAATATCCCCAAAGGTGCAACAGTGCCACTTAACATCTGGTCAAGAACCACTTCACCAGCTATCAAATTGGGTTTATAACTCACTCAGTGGGATGGAATTCATACTCAGAACTATAAGCCTAGGAACCAGTGGTTGGGTACATAGAGCCTAGAAGAACAAACTAGTATAATCTCTAATTGTATTCTTGTCCTTATGCCCACAGATAAGTGTAGCTCTCACCTTTCATCAAAGAAGCTTCATTTTGCAAATGATGGAGACCATTGCAGAAATCCACACTTGGAAAAAAATAAAAAGAACAACTGACTGTGAAGTTCCCAACCCAGCTGAAGAATCTACAGAACAAATACTCTACCTAATGCTCAAGGAACATCATGTAAAAGGCCTGGAAGGATGGAAAGAGCACATGTAACAGAGCATCTGCTGAGATTGTATCTTCTATGTAAGATAACTAACCTTCCACCCATGATTTCTCAACAATATGGTTGACTAAACTACACTTGATCAATGACACCCACTGACAGTGTCAGCATAGATGGAGTCATGCTCATGAGGCCCCCTCCTACATGAAGAGCTAAAGGCAATTCATGACTGCTGGGAAAGTGAGAATCAGTCTTCCCCAAAGATGAACACCCTATGTGGTTGTTCAATACTACATCCAGTAATTTGTCAGTCCTGAGAACACTGCAGCTTTGTGAAACAGTTCAGCTTTTGCCACACTTCTGACCTACAGAAATTGCAGGGCAATAAACAGATGTTTTTATAAGTTCCTAAATTTGTGGTGATGTGTTACACAACAGTGGGAAACATAAAAAGTTAATGAAGTGATTAATGAGTGTTCATGACACTCATGACCTATTACAGCATTAGAATACTTGAAATGCAGTAAAGTGTATTGTACACATTTCCCCCAATGTAACTATATCTCTAAAATTACACATGATGTTATCATAATGCAACATGAATAAAAAATTAATGATGTGGAACAGTCTGGGACCTCCCTGCCACTTCTCCCACCTTTATCAGACCTGCTGAGCCTGAACCATACAGATGGAAGTCTAGGTGGCTGTCCTCTGAGAGGATCCACCCAGCAATTGACTCAGATGCAGACACCCACAGCCAAACAGTGAATGGAGCTTGGGGACTTTTAAGAAAGAATAAGAGGAAGGATTGCAGCCCTGAAGGGAATAGGAACTCCACAAAAAGACCAACAGACTCAATTAACCTGGGCCCTTGGGGATCTCAGAGTCTGAACCACCAACCAAAGAACATTCATGAGCTGGACCTAGACCTCCCGGCACATGTGCAGCACATGTGCAGCTTGGGTCTTCATGTGAGTCTCAAACAACTGAGCAGGAGCTATCCCAAAAGCTGTTGTCTGTATGTGGGATATTTTCTTCTAGGTGGGCTGACTTGTCTGGCCTCAATGGGAGAGGAAGCACCTAGCCTTGTAGAGACTTAAAGTTCCAGGGTTGGGGGGATACCCAGAGGAGGCCTCACCCACTCAGAAGAAAGGAGGAGGGGGAAGGATTGTGGGAGAGGTAGCCAGGAGGGTGACAGTGATTGGCCTATAAGTGAATAAGTAAAGAATTCATTAATTAATATAACAATTATAAACTTAGTATGGGGATTTTCTCTGTATATTAATTGATGTTCGAGAAATATTCAGTCATGTTATGATGTCTCCCAACCACTGACTCCAACAATGGAATAGAAACTCTCTCTACTCAGAGGTGGAATGTGAAATAGTGTTCCCCTTAAATAACCACTATTTAGAACTTGATGGCCAATCTGGCAGCCAATAGCCAGAAGCATCTATTGAGCTCTTGAAAGTGCCAGCTTAAGTGAGGAGCTAAATTGTTAAATTTCACTGAGATGGGTTCTAAGTGGAATATATGAATTGAATTTTGAAGATAATGCAAAAGTGGTAAATATTACAGTAATACTTTTTAATATTGCTTACAAATTAAAATGATGTTTATAACTACATTGAGTAAGAGTATTATTAAAAGTAATTTTGTCCCCCAAAATTAATGATGCTAGGTAGACTGTGTTATCTTTCTTTTCTCTCCATTGGAAATATTATGAATATGTTCTCACAAAAAAGAGTATAAAATTATGTCAATAAAATAAATATTAACATTATACAACTTTCTGAATTCTGTTGAATTGTCCTTTTTAATTTGTCATTATTATGATTTTTTTCTAAAAGTTTTTGTGTGCCTATTTTCAATCTGTAATTTGGATACTTCTTTCATTTAAGAGTATTATAATCTAAAAGATTTACAAAACACAAAACCTCCCCTATACATAATCATAAAGTTTGACATTCAAGCCTGGGAAGGACAGGAAGGATGGTTGAGCATTCACTATAATCAGGAATTTGTCCTCAATTTTCTATTTGGCTCTTAGAGGGTGGTATTACTTAAGGAGGAAATGACAGGCACCTGTTATCCAAGTGCTGGGAGCAGAGACATGTGATCACTGGAGCTCACTGACACATTAGCCCAAACGTCAAGTTTAAAGTTCAGAAACCATGTCTCAAAATTTAAAAAGTGATAGAGGGAGACACCCATTGCCAACCTCTAGATTCCACATCTGCCCCACATGTGAGTGTATGGGTACACACACACACACACACACACACACACACACACACACACACACACACGGGGATGGGAGGGGTCACTCAGGACACCAATTGAGCAAGATGGCATGAAGTTGGCTGTGAGTTGTTTTTAGGCAAATCAGAAATTCGCCTTATATTATTATTAGTCTCATCCTGCATTCAGTAAAGCATCCCAGAACAATTTTAAAACCACCTTATTTTTCAAACTGCACTATCTCCATCATATTCTACCTTATCTCTTGACTTCAGTAGTCTGATTCTTCTGATAAAGAAGGATTTCAGCTCACTCACTGAAGGGCATGAGGCTGGAGAACGTGGTCAAGGCTGTCTTAACAACATGTAAATGACTTTATAGAAATCTATGAAAAAAAAAAAAAAAAAGACTTTACACAATGAGGCTAGTAAACAGATACTGCTACTTAAACTTAAGGTTCCACAGTGTCTCCATGTGACCTTGTGAGTGGTGTGTGAATGAGCTTGCTTTTTCTATTTCAGCCATGCAAGTTACTTCTCTCTCTTTCCCTCTCATGCCATCACTTAGGAGGTGCTGAGGATTGACTTCAGGGCTTACATCTGTTAGTAAGTACTGTCTCTTATCTATGTGCTCAGACCCCTTTTTCTCCCTTCAAGTTAGATTTTTTTAATTTCCGTTAAGTACCCATTATCAACTGAAAGGCCTTTCCCTCCCTACTTTGTTCCCCACAGTGCCCATCACAAGCAGCTGCAGCAGACTTGAACAGCTCATCTGGACTTCAGTCTTTGCAGTTAACTTTGTCCTACTCTGATATAAATAGAAGGAAGAGCCCACATTTCCCAGTCTTCTTTCTACCCTACTCCATCTACAGTGGGTTCTCATTTATGATTTGGGCAAAGACATAAACTGTATCTTGCTCTGTGTTGGATGTATACATATGTGTTTTAGTGAACACCCACATGGGGAGGCAGTGACAGGACTACAGGAATGTGTGGCCATGCCCTGCTTTGTACATTTGTGGTGGATTTGAAAGCAGGTCCTCTTCCTGCAGCTGGAGAACTTGGTCAAGTCTGTCTTAACAATGTGTAAAGGACAACTCCGTAGAAATCCATGGTAAAAAGAGCCAGTGCTTTCATTGAGCCATCAATCATCCTAACCCCTAAAATTATTTTCCATGTAAACTTCCCAAATCAGCATTTCATTTCATTCAAAATATTTAATGTTACCTACTAAAACAGAAAGAAAAAATTACAAAATCCAAAACATTAACATTTTAAATGAAATTTAACAAAAATTAAAATTTCGCATTCAAAATATTCAATGCTAGGTCACTGAAATAATCAATATATGATTTTTCAAATCAGAGTTTCCTAAGTAACTAAGGCTAATCTAGAATTCACTATAATGTAGCCTGACCTGACCTTAACTTGCTGCAGTTCTACTGTCTCTGCCTCACAAATTTTTGGGATTACAAACATACACTGTTATGGACTATAGTTTCAGTCTTTTTGCAGGTTAGCAGTCAATGTATAAAAGCAATCTTAAACAACTGTTGCAAATAGTGTCCTAATTTGTGATCCCCTATCTGTGCTATAAATATATGCAGAAAACAAGCAAGAATCAAAACACCAAATGCCCCAAACAAACAAAATATTAAATATTAAAAATATAAAAATATTGAAAGCAGTAAGAAAAAATGGTCAAGTGACATATAAAGGCAGATCTATCAGAATTATACCAGACTTTCACCAGAGACTATAAAAGCCTGAAGATTCTGGCCAGATGTCATACAGAACCTGAGAAAACACAATTGCCAGCCCAGGATACTATACCCATCAAAACTCTCAATTAACATAGATGAAGAAACCAAGATATTCCATGACAAAACCAAATTCACACAATATCTTTCTACATATCCATCCCTACAAAAGATGATAAATGAAAAATTCCAACACAAGGAGGGAAACTACATCCTAGAAAAAGCAAGAAAGTAATCTTCTTTCAACAAACCCAAAAGAAGATAACCACACAAACATAATTCCACCTCTAACAATAAAAATAACAGGAAGCAATAATCACTATTCTTTAATATCTATTAACATTAATAGACTCAATTCTCCAATAAAAAGACATAGACGAACAGACTGGATACCTAAACAGAACCCAGTATACAGGAAATGCACCTCAATGATAAAGACAGAGAGACCTCAGAGTAAAAGGCTGGAAAACAATTTTCTAATCAAATGGTCCCAAGAAACAAGCTGGAGTAGCCATTTTAAAATTGGATAAAATCGATTTTTATCCAAAAGTTATCAAAAAAGATAAGGAAGGACACTTCATACTCATCAAAGGAAAAATCAACCAAGATGAAATCTCAGTTCTGAACATCTATGCTCCAAATGCAAGGTGACCTACATTCATAAAAGAAACTTTACTAAAGCTCAAAGCACACATTGCCCCTCATACAATAATAGTGGGAGACTTCAACACCCCACTCTCAGCAATGGACAGATTATGGAAACAGAAACTAAACAGTGACACAGTGAACTAACAGAAGTTATGAATTAAATGGATTTAACAGATATCTGTAGAACATTTCATTTTAAAACAAAAGAATATACCTTCTTCTCATCACCTCATGGTACCTTCTCTAAAATAGACCATATAATTGGTCAAAAAACAAGCCTCAACAGGTACCAAAAGACTGAAATAATCCCTTGCATTCTGTCAGATCACCACGAACTAAGGCTGGTCTTCAGCAACAACAAAAACAATGGATATCCCACATACACTAGCAAGCTGAAGAACTTGATACTCAATAATAGCATGGTCAAGGAAGAAATAAAGAAATTAAGGACTTTTTAGAATTTAATGAAAATGAAGACACAATGGAGTATTACTCAGCTATTAAAAATAATGAATTCGAGAAATTTTTAGGTAAATGGATGGATCTAGAAATTATCATCTTGAGTGAGTTAACCCAATCACAAAAGAACACACATGGTATTTACTCACTGTTAAGCGGATGTTAGCTCAAAATCTTGGAATAGCAAAGACTCAACCCGCAGACCACATGAAGCTCATGAAGAAGGAAGACCAAGAGGGGATGCCTCAGTTCTACTTAGAATGAGTAACAAAAATACTCAAGGGAGCAAATATAGAAACAAAACATGGGGCATAAACTGAAGGAGGGGCCATCAGGAGACCATTCCACCTGGGTATCCATCCCATGTACAGTCACCTAGGCTAGACCCTGATGTGGATGCCTGGAAGTGCATGCTGTCAAGAATATGATATAGCTGTCTACTTAGAGGTCTGCCAAAGACTACATTCAGAGGATGATGCTCACAACTAACAACTGATATGATCAAGGGTTTCCCAATGGAGAACTTAGAGAGAAGACTGAAGGAACAGAAAGGGTTTGTGACCCCAGGAGGAAAGCAACAATACCAAATAACCAGAGCCCTCCAGGGTCTAAACCACCAGCCTGGGAGCACATAGGGAAGGACCCATGACTCCAGCAGTATATGTAGGGGAGGATGGCCTTGTCGGGCATGGGTGGGAGAGGAGTTTCTTGGCCCCATAAAAAACAAACACAGAGTGTGTTTGGGGGGGGGAATGTGAGGGTGGGGAGGGGGTAGTGGGGGGTAGGTGAGGGCACTGCCTCATAGAAGCATGGGGGGGTGGGAAAGGAGGTTTCTGGGTGGTGGGAGGAAGTGGGGTAAGGGGATAAAATCTGAAAGGTAGATATAATACCCAATTTAAAAAAGTGAGAGATAAAAAAGGGGGAAAGGAGAAAAAAAGAAAAAAATAGGAGATTTAATAACATAAAAGAAGGATTTAAAAATTTAGGAGGCAATTTATGTTAATGGAAACAGCATCATAGAAACTGTAAAATCACACCCTCATAGAAGCACAAGGAGGGGGATGGAATAAGGGGTTCCTGGGTGGTGGGGGGAATGGGATAAGGGGATAAAATTTGAAATGTAAATATTACAACCAGTTTTAAAAAGAAAAAAAAGAAAAGTTGCTAGAACCAACATCTTTAAAAAATGTCAACCCTCTAGGAAAAAAATTTTTTTTCTTGATACTAAAACTTGTTCTGAGAATTGTATATTGCAGAATGCATAGCCTTGGTGTATCTACTCATCAAGCATACTGAGCAGACCTGCCCAAACCTCCCATGTCCTGGAATTCCATCTGGATGCAGTGATGACACAGTGTCAGAGGCTTATCAATTTACTCTTCCCCCCACCCCTCTTCTAATATCTCAATCAGCTTGAAGAAGTTAAAGAAGAATCAGCACCCCTATTCCCTGGGCTTGGGGACTAAGGTGGTTAATATTGGTCTGTCTTTCTAGGGAAAACTAGTGGTTTTGTTGGAACAGGGAGGATTAGCTAAGACTTACTGCATAGCCATAACCTATTGGTAGAAATCTATATAATTAATATCAAGATGAAGTTATAACTTCTTAAATGGTACAAGATTTACTTTGATTTCAAATTTAAGGTTTTCATTGGTATGAGCTTCTTATTGATATAAAAGTGAGATGAATATTGATACTCTCATGGGCATTGTGCCTGTATAACACATTTAGGAATACAAGGCTTAGACCCAGTCCTTCTTTAACTTTTTTAACTGATTTGGAACGGTTAGCCTATGAGTTAAGGGACTATAGCAAATTCATGGCTTGGAGTTTATTGTTAGGGTGTTTTCTATATTTTACTTAGAAATAGCTGAGAGGAGTTAATAGACAACAGTCCAGGTTACCTTACATGGATATAGTTGGTTTTCAAAACGTCAGAAGTCCATAGAATTGACGTTACAAACATTTCTATATTAATGTTCATTTTGATTAGAGACCTGTCTGCTCCTGACAGTTTCCTGTCGTGGATTCTAAGAAGAAATTGAGTATCCTTGGAGTTACTCCAGTTGTGAGGTGACAGCCACTAGGCAAGAATTGCCTCTTCCCATCTACAGACAAATTACTGTCCAGAAAAGGACACACTTGCAGAATAGTCGACTGATTATATCTGCCTAGACAGAGTAATCAGCCCTTAAAAATCCTGCATCACTAAGATCTGTCAGATGATTCTGGGCCAGAAGGCTGAAGATTTGATGCTCCAGTGTTCGGTAGTATAAGGGTTTTCCAGGTGTTCAGTGGTCTCTATAAATTGGCTAAGTTTTAGAAGCTATGCTTTGTGCTTCCCATAATTTCAGTTAACTCAGTCATTCTGGATTTCTGACGGGGTTGAAAACCTATAGTCTCATAGCCAATCCTGGCTATTCACTTTGAGAGAAAAGATCTGAGTGAATGGTTTTCAGCTGGCATTCATTCTAAAGCCAAGAAAAAAGCCAGGTTCAGAACTAAGTGTGTTAGTTAGGAGAGATGACAGAGGTTCTGGTTAGTCAACAAAATGATGGACTGGGTATCAGGACTATCTTGTATCTCACTGGTACAATTAGGAATAATTATGCTCTAATTGCATTTTGAGAGAAAAGTTTTATTTTAACAGGAAGAGTGAAGCTAGGTGATGAGAGAGAGAAAGAGAGAGAAAGAGGGGGTGACATGAAGGCAGATGTTCACATGTCTCCACCAGTCAAAGATAGTTTATATATCTAGGTTGGGTATTGGGTTACACTTCTGATTGAGCATTACCAAACTTATAAAGCCTTTGATTAACATTTTTTAAAAAAAATGTATAAAAGCAAAAAGGAAAAGGGGGCATGGGATAGGGGTTTTCTAGGGAGGGGAAATGGGGAAAGGGGATGGCATCTGAAATGTAAATAAAATATAAAAATAAATAAAAAAGGAAAAAACAAAACAAAACAACAACAACAACAACAAAGGAGCCCTCTTTCCTCAGCAGGATCCTTCCTACAAATGTAACATTTAACAGAAAGTGTGTTATTCCAGGAATCTCCCAATCCACATATCTTTCATAGATAAAGGATAAAGGCTCATTAAATATATACCTTGTAACATTTCTGATCTAGTTATCTTGTATGTCTGGAATGAGTTTCACAAAATTAATTTAAAGACCTGTAAAGATTTTATTCAGGACACATGCCTGTTTCTTGATGTAAGCATGTGAATACTCTGTCTATAGGTTCTAGTTAATATAGCCACTGAATGTCCCTCCTCCCCTGGGGCCCTCACACTTCATATAACCCCAGGGTCATACCAAAATGCCCATCTCTCCCCACTGTGTTCTCCACCCGGACTCTCAGCCAGGTCTGGTTTGGGAGGTGCTTCAGGCTCTGAAGTCAGGCTCTGAACTTAGCAATGTCTGGCTAGGCAGAGTTCCTAGGTGGAGCTAACTAGTTGCAGGAAAAGGGGACACTTCAACAGCCACCCTGACACCATATCCCAAGGGTTGGTTACTTGCTTCTGTCTCCAGCAGCCATGTAAGCACCATGAAGAGGCTGCTGTGCTCTCTGCTGGGACTTCTGTGCACCCAGGTTTGCTATGAGTCTGGCTGGCAGCATTCAGGGCACCTGAGAATATCTGGCTCTGCACATAGAGGGGTGGGGAGAGCAGCTCAGGAGTCCTGCAGAGCTCCCACCTTTTCAGAGGACATGGTGTGCTCAGGGCTCTGTGGACACTGCAATGACAGCCATTTGTGTCTCTTTCTCTGTTTCTAATCAGGGTTGAAAGGGCAGCAACTGCATCAGAGTCCTGTGTCCTTGGTTCTGCAGGAGGAAGAGGACACAGAGCTGCAGTGTAAGTTTTCCTCCACAGCAAACCGGCTGCAGTGGTTTTACCAATGTCCTGGGGGAAGCCTCATCAG
This sequence comes from Arvicanthis niloticus, assembly GCF_011762505.2. Classification (NCBI taxonomy): domain Eukaryota; kingdom Metazoa; phylum Chordata; class Mammalia; order Rodentia; family Muridae; genus Arvicanthis; species Arvicanthis niloticus. The sequence goes on along the minus strand of NC_047660.1, from coordinate 65,493,331 downwards.
CCTGTTCCCCAATCCTGGAATGAAGCTGGAATGAAGCAGAAAGGAAGACTGACCTACTTGACAGTCACTAAGGGATGTCGCAGCTTTTTGTATATTTCCTCCTCCCAGACCACAGACTTGGGCACTTTATTTCTGTGTGGTGAGAACACAGTGCTCCCCAGGCACCTGCAGCCTGTACACAAACCTTCCGTTAGGTGGGCGTGGCTTCCTAGTCACAAGACATCAGGAAGCCTTATACTATCATTTGCATAATCTAAATATTCCTTTCCTACTGCCACTTTTATCCACAAATATTTTTTGCCTTGTGGGTTTGGGACTTTGGTTTTTGTTTTAACCTCTTGAAATTTCTGCTGCCTGTGCACTACAGATTTCTGACTTAGAGTAATCAGAGGAACAGATAGGACAGGACGACTGGAGTGAAATACATATTCAATTGCAATGTCCTGGCACACCAGGAGACAAACCAAAAGGAATGAAAGGCAAAGAAGTGTATTAACCTTAGTTGGAAGTCTGAAACATGTTCATGTCTGCCTCATCAGAAGTGTCTCCATGGGTAAAGGTTGATCCTGCATGTGTGGCCGTATCTACCATTGCAGAAGGAAAAGGAAAAGGTCACTAAGTTCTCATGTGTGACAAATCATCAGGGTGTAGACTTAACATGTGCATTCCATCCAAGTCCCATCATGCCCTTGAGCCATTGCGTGTGCTGGTCTATCCTGGACCATGCACTTGTGCATGATTTAGAAACGTGCTGCTACATGGGTCTGTGAGATGCAGTTGCCTTGTGGTGTTGCTCATCCCAGGTTTCCTTATTATTCTGTCAAGTTGTGACTAAAGGCAAACTGAATATTCCTCTCCAGAATTCAATCATCTTTGGCTTTGTTATGTCAGATGGTGAAGATGTCGTCACCCTGCTCAGAAGTCATACCACCTTTCTTCTTTGGCACAAACGAATACCCAGGTGAGAGATTATATTTCTGATCTACCAAAGTTCATTTAGTGAGAGTGCAAAGAGCAGTTTCTGTTCTGTCTTGTTCCAGAAATCCACTAACTCCATTAGCCTCGTCATTTAGCCTTACATCTGGAAAACTCGGTGCTCTCCAGGCCCCCACAGTGTTTGAATCGATAGTAAACCCTGGACAAAGCCCAGGAGCTCACTTGAGCCATCCACTGAAGGATCCTGCCTGAGATGCACACCTGCAGACTTCAGGCAAGAGGGCAGCACCGTGGCTGCTCTATCTGTGGCTGGATCAGAGGATACTTACAAGTAAAACTGTCTTCTTTGAAAACTGTTGTCAGGAGTAACTTTCCTCTAAGACATTTTGTCTTGAATTCTTGAATCATAAGTAGATCACACAGAATGTGTGTAAAGATTTTTAAAGGTAAAAACTATTCCACAATAAAGTATCAGCTTCATTTAAAGAAGCTCACAGCACAGATCTTGGTGTAGTTGTTGGGACAAACAGTTGAACTCATGTCCTTGCCCTCTTCCCACTAGGCTTTGTTTTTACCTACGTGCAAGCAAAGATGTAGGACCACAATGAGTAACAAGAATAAGAGATTAATTATAAACATTATAAGTCACATGGTTCCTAGAGCTAGCGGGAACTCTGTGCAAAGCTGTTTTCCTTGCCCAAATTTGCAGAGGAGTTGGACTAACACATGGGAAGGAAAGCTGGATGATGGCAAACACTTGGCTGAACTGTGACCTGCAAGGATGTAACAAGGACACCTACAGTTCACAAGGACAAACCCTCTTCAATACTGTTTGGAGGATGACCTCACCTTGGGAAGCAGTTACTCGGCACCACTGTACATGTATACATGACCTGAGACCAAGAGAAGCTCAAGGAGGAGGCATGGGGGAATACTGGGGTGGGGGGGAGTTCAGTAAGAGAGCTGATGGGCTAAGCATGTAGCTGAGTGCTAGTATTCTCTTAACATGCACAAGGCCTTGAGTGCCATCTTCATCTCTGAGGGATGAAAATAAATAAATAAATAAATAAATAAATAAATAAATAAATAAGAGAAGCTGATAAATTGATAAGCACATACAGGAGTACCTGAACCCCAGGCCTACCTGCAGAGACCCCCGCACCCATCTTCTTCTATCCCGCACAGTTTCTTCCATGGTCAGTCCTAACATGTAAGGGAGAACGTCCAGGAAGTGTCTATCACCAGATGGTTGAGACAATGCAAATCTACCACAGTGCCCACTTGTGAACTCGGCATTGTCATAAACCTCCCTAACAACACTTACAGTTAAATAAAGAAAATAGAAACATTGGGCTTCCTGTTTACACCATGACTCTCCCCAAAGAGGAAATATAAAGTTCATTCTATGGATGATACGTCATCTTCTAGCAAAGTCACGTTTCCTGCAGATGCTCTGTGGCTCCACTACTGAAATCTAGCAAGATGCAATGTTAACTTTTAATAGCACATCTTACGTTAAGACATGCAAATTAGTGGAGGGTTAGGAAAACATGCTTAGTACATCCATAAATATACTTGCTCTGAGTTTAACTCAGAAGCAGTTTCACAATGATAGTGATCTTTGTTTCTATGAACACTCAAATGTCTATAGCTGGATTTTACACACAGCTTTTCCATCTCTTTAACTGAAGCCCATAGTCACTCCAGCACTGTATTTATTTTTAATATAACAGTGTCCTTAATCAGGAAATCATAGGTATGATGACAGTTCCTCAAGCTGACCACTGTGATTTAATCAAAAAAGTGTGACAGATATGAAGGAATCAACAGATTTAAAACAAAGCAAAAAGTTAATGAGTTCACCTGTTACCAGGGCTGAGTGTGTTCGGGGTCACACCTGCATTCCTGTACTCTGAAGTACAAAGAACCTAAGGGGCACATTAGGAGAATGGCTCCCCATCAGGGTTTGTGTTCCTGGTCTCGGTGTAACTTTACTCAAATGTGAAATTTGTGTCTCTTTTCTTGCTGTGGGGATCCTGCTGTGGGAATCAGGCTGTAGCAAACTCCTCCCTAGGGAAAATGGAATAGCTCTTTGCTAAAGGATTTTCAACCTGATGGCCAACTAACAGGTCTTTTCTGACTTTAATCTGGCTTTGCTGCCCTCTAGTGTTCATAGCTTAAACTGTTTTGAAGCCTGGTGTAATAGCTGACTTTGGGGAAAGTACTGCCTTCCCTTGCGGTAATTAATGCAGGAGGGCTCAGGAGGACTGGCTGGCTGATGATATAATGCCCTTTTACGTGGATTACTGGAGGTGAGAAGTAAGTGTATGTCTTGTAGATAAGTTCTTGGCATGATTACAAAAGGCAGAGAGGATGTTTGAGCTTGTTTTCACCCTCTCCACTACCTGTGTCCCCCTTCTTTCATTACTTCCTCCCTCCCCCTTCTTTGTTGCTAACTTATGTCCATCGCCCTTCCCTTTTTGTATTTAAAAGACATCCTAATAAACGGGAGCAAGAGTAACTGATAGAGAAAATAAGCGGCTGCAGGGAACATTGTATAATACACACTTTGTAACAGGCAGCTAACTCCATGATGTAAGTACCATTCAGGCCAGAAGACTCAGCATGTGAACAGTACCACCTGCCAAAATAAAAACAAAGACCTAATCCATCAATGCTCATAGTTATGGGAGTCTCTAAATGTACTAACTTTGTTCTTTTGGCTGCTGTAGTTCTGCTTCTGGCTAACTAACTGTTCTTGTTAACTGAAGTCTGTCAACCCAGGATATGGATTGTGCTCAAAAGCTCACCCTGGGAAAGGCTCGGTGCTGCACTTGATCCTGAATACCCATTGTAGTCACTGGCTGACTAATAAAGACTTTCTACTGACTTAAAACCATGTCCCCCACAACCACTTGACATGTGATGTTAGAATTCTAGAGTACAGAGGTCCAGAGAAGCCATTTCCTCCAGACAGAATGGATGAAATAAAGCAACAGAACTAACTGACAAGTCAATTTGGAGAAACAAAAAAAGTCAACTCTGTGCACATGAGGGCTACCTAAGCTATATCGATGGAAACCTGTTTCTGCTACTTTCTATAGTGATTTAAGTATCTGTTTCCTGTCTCCACACCTTGCCCTAAGGCTTCTGGTGCAGCTTCTCTATCCATGAAAACTGTGAGGGTGAGAGAACTGAAGTCTCACACTGCCTGCCTAGACTCAGTACACCTGTTCTTCATGGCAGTGGAAATGTACACAGAGACTCACTAAGGCATAGAGGAGTGTAACAGCTGTATTCCCCAAACCTCGGCTACTAGTTTTTCTATACATATAAGGACTTTCTTTTTTTTACTGAAACTTTATTTTTTTATTGGATATTTTATTTATTTACATTTCAGATGTCATTCCCTTTCCCCATTTCCCCTCCCTAGAAACCCCCATCCCATTTCCCCTCCTCCATTTTGCTTTTATACCATTTTAATTACATGCATATACAGTTCTAGGTCGAGGAACTAGCAATACCATAGACAAAAATAGTCAAGGAACAAGCAAGACAATAAAGTTTCATGAATACTCTCATGATCACTATTTCTAAGGGCTTATCAGGATGACCAAAGTAATTGAGCCTACTTCCCTGTCCTAGCCCAAAGTCATTTTCATGTCTGAAGCCTATTTCCTTGTTCTAGCCTAAGATTTAGATTTCTGCCCGAAATTCCTGCCTGAAATTACTTCTTTGTTCTAGTCTAATGTCAGATTCCTGCCTGAAGTCCACTTCCTTGTCCTTGGCCAATGTCAGATTCCTGACAAGTAGCTCATTTCTTTGCCCTTGGTCCATGTCAGATTCTTGCCAAGCAGCCCCAAAAGCTTTCCACCTTTCCCCCTTTTTTATTTCATAAACAAGACTGATCCTGTCTTAGGTCATTCTGACTAAAAATGAACCCCAAGACAGAGTTATTAAATTAACAGTCTGGCAAGTCAAGGACAGGTAAAATTCTGCACAGAGCCTTCCCAACCTAAGACATAAGTGCACTGCTTTTGATAATGCATATTCCACGATGGGTAAGGAAGGCATTCTTGACTTATAAGGAATTTCAATTAGCCCTAAATCAATGCACTTGAGAAATTATGACATATATTTGAAATGAAGGCTTTCTGGTAGTGGCAAGATCTTAGCCCAAAGCCACCATGAAAGATTTGAAAATTAGGTATCTTAAAATGTGTTCAAAATTGAAAAGTATATCAGAATCTTTCAAATAAAAAAACACTTCTGCAAAACTAATCTCCATCAGTGTAGCACAGTATCAAGCAATAAAATGATCACCCATGAGTTACTTACCATTAAAGAAGCCATAGAGCATGATGCCCTTTTTAAGCAAGGGGCTCAGAATCCTGGCAAGTGCCCCTAGAAGAGGTTCAGATGTCATCTCCTCTCTATTCTTCCTACCTTCCTTGCCAACCTAACAGTGATGATGTGAGGAGCCGTATTCGCCATTATAAGATGGCGCAGGCTTCTGCTTCCTGGTTCTTCATGGAAGCTTTACTTGAGAATGCGCCTGCGCATGGTGTGAAAACCGAGTATGACAATTGGATGAAAGATTTGAGCCAATGAGGGATCTGCACGTCTCCCAAAGCTCTATTTAAGCAGCGGGCTTTCTGAGCTCAGCGTCCTTCCCCTTTTCTCCATCTTGAAGAGCTGTTCAATAAATGCTGTCAGAAGAATCCTCAGTGTGGTGTGCTCCTTATCGGCGAGGTAGCGTGTTACAAGTGGAATTGAAACCCGGGATGAAGCCGAACATCTCGGGGTTTTGACCAATCACGAAGGACCCTGTTGGCTCACAGAGGATTCAGAACTGACGGCGTGGAGAGTCTCAACGTTAGAGCTCCAGTAAGTGGGATACAGTGGAAGACACCCTGCGCTGGAGAACCAGTCGACTGAAGGAGCTGGCTGAATTCAGAAGTGAAACAAAGGTGATTGCATAGTAACAAAAATGGGGCAAGAAAAAAATAAGCAGAAACAGATGAAAAAAGTTTTAAAGATGCAAGGAGTAAATTGCAGGCTGCTCTGAGTCAAGAGAGCCAAACAGAAAAATAAATAAAGGTTATAGTAACGAAAATGGGGCAAGAAATAAGTGAGTAAAAACAGATGAAAAAGGCTTTAAAGACGTGAGGAATAAATAGAAGGCTGCTCTAGACAGAGAGCTAAACAGAATGATAATGTTAATTGATTTAACTTTCAAAATGGGTGTGATTCTGAGTTATATAGTTATATTTTTCTGGATAAAAACTCAATGTAAAGGTTTTTCTGGTTACTGGCTTAAGGAAAGGTTAATTTGGAAAAAAAGGTTTTCTATGAGTTTTCTGATGAGGTCATTAAGGTAGTAGTTATGTCTTCCAGAATTATATGGATCAGACATGACAGAGGTAGGCCTCCAGAACACTAGATTTCAGAGAATCAAAATAATTATCTTGATACTAAAATTTGTTTTGAGATTTGTATATTGCAGAATACACAGCTTTGGAGAATAAATCTTATCACCTGCATGTTCACTGATGCCCTGGACTTCCAGCTGGATGCAGTTAAGACAGACTTCAGATGCTTTCAATTTACCCTTCCCCTCATCCCTCTTCTAATATCTCAACACCCATGTTCAGCTTGACTCGCTTGGATTTCTCCTTGACCCAGGGACTCTCCTCATGGATCTCTTCCGTCTTTTCTTACTTTAAGGAATGGGTGGAGGTAGGGTTATTTGGCTGCATGATCTTTGGGGGAGTGCTGCTTACCCTCTGGTTGCTCTGCAAATTCAAACAACAACATCAAAAGGATAAGGTGGTGATCACACAAGCATTGCTTGCCGTGGAGCAGGGAACATCCCCTCAAGCCTGGTTGAATCTGCTTAAACAATGAGACACCATCACTTAACAGGATATCCTGAGGGCTCGTGTTCCCATTGCACCAGGTATCCTAGTGGTGGTCCTCCACACTTCCCGGGGCTCAGGTTCCCATTGCACGGGATAAAAGGTGTGGAGGGTCTCGTACTGTTTAACTGCCTTGAACGCCTATCGGTAGAACGGTGGGCTAGATCGGCAACCTAACAGCCCTCGATTGTTGTTGCAGTTTAATAAGGAAGGGGGAGATGTGAGGAGCCGTATTCGCCATTATAAGATGGCGCAGGCTTCTGCTTCCTGGTTCTTCACGGAAGCTTTACTTGAGAATGCGCCTGCGCATGGTGTGAAAACCGAGTATGACAATTGGATGAAAGATTTGAGCCAATGAGGGATCTGCACATCTCCCAAAGCTCTATTTAAGCAGCGGGCTTTCTGAGCTCGGTGTCCTTCCCCTTTTCTCCATCTTGAAGAGCTGTTCAATAAATGCTGTCAGAAGAATCCTGAATGTGGCGTTCTCCTTATCGGCGAGGCTGTGCGCTACATGATGGAACAAGTTTGGATGTTTGTATTAATTGGTCTGGACATGGAAAAGAACACTTAAGCCATACATTTTCAGATCCCCAAAGATGTTGCCTGATTTGTTCAATTATGCGACACTTTGGAACTTATAAGACTGCTGCCCTTAAAATTAGAACGTAAACATAGATTCACCTGGAAGTCAAATAACATGGGGGTGAGGGGCTCTTCTGTGGTAGGATGGAAAAATCAAAACTTTATGCCATTTTCATGGAATTGATTGTAACCTTAGTTAAAACTTTATGTCAACTTGACATGGGCTGGTGTCATCTGAGAAGAGGGAACATCAGCTAAATGTGCCTCTTATGATTGTGCTGCAGCAATCCTGGAGGACATTTTCTTCATTAGTGATTCATGGGGAAGGACCCAGCCCATTGAGGGTGGTTCCATCCTTGGGATGCCGGATCTGGGTTCTATAAGAAAGAGGCTGATCAAGCCATGGAGATCAAGGCAATAAGCAGCATCCCTCCTTGGCCTCTGCCTCAGCTCCTGCCTCCAGGTTCTGATTTCCAGCTTTGGCTTTCTTCCTTGATTGGACTACATTAACTCTTTCCTCCCCTTCTTGCTTTTTAGCCTTAGTGTTTCATTGCAGCAATAGAAATCTTAAGACAAATTGGTACCAGGATTATGGGATACTGCTATGCCAAGGTGAATTCTAAACAGCTTTACAAACAATACTGGTAGGTCAAAGAGTTGCTTCTGTATCTAGGGAAAGAAATCATCCCATTCCCCAAAGCACCTGAAAAATAATCACTTTTTGAGAGAGAAAAAAATCAGCATATTTAGGATCCAGTTTTGATTGTCCTCAAATCTAAATAGATTTGTCTGATGTTTTATAGTCCTTCAACAATTATTCTGTTCTTTTATTATTTTCTTAGCAACCATCAAGGTATCTTTTAACTACAGACAATGATGACTCTGATCTTTTGACTGTCATTTTCTCCTGAGGAGACACTGTACAGAAACAAGGCTTTGGCTGACAGCTTAGCCTTGACTCTAGTATATGTGGTTCTGTGACCCTCCATAACTCTGGTCCTCATGGCTCTGTCCTCCCAAAGATCATTGTTTAGGACACGTGTCAGGATCTCCCCATGCAACTGTTGTTTAAAACACCTAAGTAGAACCTACTTAGGACTTTCACAGAGGTCACTGATCATATCTCCTTTGTCAGCCTCATCTGCATGCTCCTCCTCCTGTGCAGAGCAGTTTTCCCACTCTCTCCACAAGGCTAGCATCACTGTTTACATTTCTTTCTTTTCCCTCACTCATAAGATGTATGATTTAAAAAAAAAAAAAAAGTGCAGCAGAACTCCTGGGAGGCCTATAGACTGTTGGGTCTTCAGAGGAGCAGACAAGCTGGAGATCTGTGTATTTATGAAACCTAGTTAGTTCTATAAAGGCTTGCTTTCCCGATCATTATATAAGGACATCTGACACTGTAAAAAGCTGTTGTGGTGAGTGTGCATAGCCATTTGTCATTACTGATGGGCCTTCTTGGCCACAGTAATGAGAGAAACTCCAGGCTTGTCACTTGTTATGACATACACTTTTTTCCATTCTTCAGCTTCGTAGTTTATAAAATAAAGACAGTAGCATTTTCTAGCTCACAGATTAAATGATACTACTTAATTCATAAAATTAAGTCATCTGCTTAAGACGCATTCTCACCAGAATTGCTTTAATAGAAGAACAACAAAAAAGTTAAGAGGTAAATCTTTTTCACCTTTGACCGCCAGGGGGCAATGTTGCATAGACCGAATGTCTGTACAGAAAAAACCTGTCTGTGCAGAGAGCCCTTTTACTTCGCAGCTCTCAGAAGTGCAGTTCTAAATAGAAAGGGCGGCAAAGCAGTCATTGCCAAGGGAGCATCTCTCAGTTAACAGTCTCCAAGTCTTAACCACAAGGAGATTACTCTGAATATACCTCTCAGCCTTCTCACTGCCTAGCCATGTTCCCAGTGACCATTCTGCTGCTCAGCGCGCTTTTCTCACTGAGTAAGTATTATTTCAGTCCTTACTTTTGTTTCCACAGAAACATGTTCCTAGCCAGAATTCCTACAAGAGACATAGTATCATTACAAGAAGGTCTATGCTGGGCTCACTGATACTACATTGGTATTACAGGAGGAAACAGTGCCCAGTCCGTGGACCAGCCTGATGCTCACATCACCGTCTCTGAAGGAGCCTCACTAGAGCTCAGATGCAGTTATTCATATGGTGCAGCACCTTATCTCTTCTGGTACGTCCAGTATCCTGGTCAGAGCCTGCAGCTTCTCCTCAAATACATCACAGGAGACACCGTTGTTAAAGGCACCAAGGGCTTTGAGGCTGAATTTAGGAAGAGTAACTCCTCTTTCAACCTGAAGAAATCCCCAGCCCATTGGAGCGACTCAGCCAAGTACTTCTGCGCGCTGAGTGCCACAGTGCCTGAGGCTGCAGGGGGAGCTGAGCGCAAACCTCCTGAGACTTTCTGTGCTTGAGGGCACACCAAGAATGATTCACAACAAGGTCACTAGTAATGAAAATAAGCAACGTAGAAGAGCAAGAATATGAAGAAGGTTTGACTCCTAAAAAGAAACGGAAATTTGGCATATTCCTCATTTTACTATGGCATCATGTCTGAATTAATTTAAGGGAGATCCTCAGGTCAATGTCCTAATGTGTGGAGGCGCTGAGCTGTAGAGACACTGCACTCAGGACTACAGTATAGCGTGACCAAACCTGACCTCCCAGTTTTCCCCAGTCATCCAAATGCTGGCTAGATCACCAACATTTATATTTCAACAGTACTAACAACGGCATTTCTAGCTATAACATGAGTAATCAGAGATTTTTGCACTCACCTCTCACATATAATTCACTATAAAATTCCAGAAATTGATCTGCCCACTAGCCACTGCTACCTCCTTGTGTAAGCAGTGATGGGCCTCTAAAGTACCTTGCTGCATGCTGTACTCCAGTCTACTCCGAACACAGCAACCAGTGAGGTTCCTTAACACAAGATGGTGTCCTATTTGACTCAGATCCTTGCAGTGGTGTTCTGTTTTTCCCAGAGTAAAATCAAAAGTCTTCATGGTAGCCCACTGTAGTCTCTGCAGTAGACAAAGCTCTGTCCCATATATTTTAAAGACTTCTTGAAAAATGTCAGTCCTGACTTCTAAAGACAAATGAAAATATCCTGTAGAAACTATAGTAAAATAGGAACATTTTGAAATAAAAACAAATGGTGAGAATTCATCCTCAGACTTCTAAAAAACAATTTGTGTGTCTATGTGTTCATAAGTACACACATCTACATATGAGAAAAACCCCAAAGTGTTTATCTTTCTGAATTGGGCTTATTAGTAATATAGTGAATCTCTCAGGGGTAAGGAAGAAGGCCAGCAAGAGTCGGCAGGGGCATGGGAGAAGGCAGTGGAGGAAGAGTGGGAATAAGAACAAAATACAATGATGTGTAATTTTAAACAGAAGAAATCAAGAAGGCATTCCTTCACGCTGGATGGAGAGGCTCTCCAAGAAGACTGAAACCTTGCGAAGGAAGGGAGAGTGGCAGAAACAGTAAATCTACAGCAAATACAAGAAACAAACCTTCTCTTTTAAAAATAGGTATATTAAGATAAAATTATATATGTAAGCCTCCCATATTTAATACTCAATGTGATGAGTTTGGGCACACATGCACACCCTTAAGCCCACATCACAGTCCCTCCTCTGGGCATTTATTTGTTGACATCATTGCTATTTCTAAACATCTCACACACAGTTTGTCCTCTTAGGTCTTAAGCTCACATTGGTATTTTGTTGGCTATGCAGCCTCTAAAACAGACTCTTGCATGACTGAAATGCTGCAACCACTGGATGGCAACTGCTCTATTCCACTGCCCGGAAAATGACATTCTTTTTTGTGTCTATTTGACTATTTTTAGATACTCGTGCCAATGGATTCAGTATCTGCCCTTCTGTGACTGACTTATTTCATTTACTATAATGTCATCTATTTTCATCCACTTCATCACAAATAGAAGAATGCCCTTCATTCCCAAGGCTAAACAGCACCCCATTGTGTCCGCATGCCACATTCTAGTCATTCATTTGTCAATGGACTCTCATCTTGTTCAGATTGCTTCTATTTCTTGGCTACATTTTAGATGATGAAGCACAGAACCCCAACACTGTATCATGAAGATAAAGCTCAAAATGAATTAGACTTGAACCTAAGACCCCCAACTCTAAAACTATTGAAGAAGATATGAAGAAGAAGCATCATTGCATTGATCTTAGAAATGACTTTTGTGTCAAAAGTACAAGCAAAAACAGCAAAACTAGGCAAGTACAATCGCATAAAATGTAAAGCCTCTATGGTGGTTTGAATAGGTTTGACCCACATAGATTCATGTGTTTAAATGTTTGGCCATAGTGAGGGGCACTATTAGGAGGTGTGATCTTCTTGCAGTAGGTGTGGCCTTGTTGGAGGAAGTGTGTCACTGTGTAAATGGGATTTGAGGCTCTATACTCAGGCTCTGCCCAATGTAGAATGACAGTTCTTTCCTGGCTGCTTGCAGAAGACACTCTTCTTCTGGCTGCCAAGATTAAGACGTAGAACGCTCAGCTCCTTCTCCAGCACCATGTCTGTCTGCATGCTGCCATGCTTCCCACCATGATGATAATGGACTAAACCTCTGGAACTGTAAGCCATCCCCAACTGAATGCTTGCCTTTATAAGAGTCTTTGGTCATGGTGTCTCTTCACAGCAATAAAACCCTAAGACAGCCTCCAAACCACAGAAGAAAAAGCATATGCAATAAGAAAAGTATTTGCAAGCTGCCTATCTTACAGAAGAGTGGTGCCCAGTATATGCAAGGAACTCTATAACAAAGCACTAAAAGGCAGCCTGGTTTTAAATGCTAAAGGCTGGAGAAAGAAATTTCCAGTAAGAAAACGTGTGAACATCCAACAGCTGTGCAAAGAAGTTTTCAGTACAGATCAGAAATAATAAAATGCAAGACTAAATTAAAGTGGTATATTAAATCACAAACAGCAAGTTTTGGCAAAGCTTGGACCCTTGCACACTGTTGTTGAGAATGTAACATGGTGTAGCTGCTATAGACAACATGAGTGTTCCTCAAAAAGTAAAAAGTAGACCTGTAGGCTTAGATTTTTTTAAACCTTACTTTTAATAAAGGCTCTCAGATTCTTTAACCCTCCTTCTAGCCCACCATCCAAAGGTAGGGGAGAAAAGATACTAAATAGGAGAAGGGGATGTGAACCTATTTAGAATTAGTTCTTTCAAGCGATTTCAATCTCTTTGTCAGGATACCAGCAGTCCAGTTAAGTAGTGTTAGGATACCAAACATGAATCAGCAGTGGTAGCATGTTCCAGCAGGAACAGCCAAGTTTCCACTGAATCCCCATGAGTCAGAGACTGACCAGAACCAGCTGGGGCACCAGGAGAAGTTCTCTGCCATGCCTCTCTCAATGAAGTGATGATCAGCAAAGACAGGAGACCAGAGAAGTGTTGCAAGACTGGCATTATATGCAAGCACCCTGCCACTATACATTGAGTCCTATTTATACTCTCTCCAAACATCACATATCCTCCCACAGGTCTTGTGCAGCAAAATACCATGTGAATCTGTCCTAGTAAGACACCATACGAGTCTATATCACATGGCATAACCAGAAACTTCTACTTCATACATCATACACCATACGAGTCTATATCACATGGCATAACCAGAAACTTCCACTTCATACGTCATTCAGCAACCCAATGTCTAAAAGTACGTCTGAGAAGGCTGAAATCATACTCTCAGCTTTGGTCTCTTTATATTATGTATATAAAAAAATCTGCATTCCCCTGATTCACTGTGCATATTACACTAATTTCTCTTTTTGAGCTATCTAAAGTGCACATCATTACATTCTGACATTTTTGAGGTCTGAAGGTAGAAGACATCTGAGACCTAAGGAGAGAGTAAAATAACTTAAACTGTTTTAAGACTTAAGTTTTTTTCTTAAAAAGAAGAAATAATAATAAACAGACTATGAATAATTAAGTGTGATAAATAACATCATCCTCAGAGAAACCACAAAAGACATGAATAGAAATACGTCAAAAACTCAAATGAAGACATATATACATACATAAAGTTTCTTGCAAAGAATAGAGAATGAAATACTAGGAAGCAGAGCTGCTGGGAAGGTATGAGCAGAGAAGTATGGAGAACAGGCACAGGGTAAAGTTGGACATGAGCAATAACTTCTTATATTCCAGAGCCCAAGAGACAACCAGGTTAGGAAAGGGGGCTTTTATATTTTCAGTGCAAAGAAGTGATGTATGCCTGGGGTGATGGATATGTCAGTTGCCCTCTGATCACTGTTGTGTACATGTACGGAGCCTTACACCATATCCCACCATAAGCTTATATTGAACAATGAGGCTGAAATAGTAACAAAAGGCCTAAAACCTAAAAGAAAGACCAAGCCCTGGATTCTCTGCTGAATTCTACCAGACTTTAATGAAAAAATAATATTGTAAGGCCCCCACTAAGGGAAGACCTCACCCAAGTCTCGGGAATTCGCGGCCACCTGTTTAACTCACAAGACACCAAACTTGATGTAATCAGCAAGAGGTATATTTCTGATCAGTATACTGAGGTCAAGACCCATGACCCACTCAGGGGCAGTGGGGTCTGACCCCCAGGCTTTGGAGACAGAAAGAATTTAAAGCCAAAAACCACAACTCAGGGGGGAAACTACAACCCAGGGGGAGTGAAGGAGGGTTATTGGAGAGTACCTGTGGAAAGTCCCAGCCCATTATTCAGTTTGTGACAGAGTCTAAGGAACATTTTGTATAGGCTATTCTCTAAGAACTTGTACGTAATCAGCCATCTATCTTGTGGTCAGCCAAGTTCCTGAAACACAGAGCTCATGACCAAGCTGACCTGCACTCTTGGTTCTGCTTGCCTGTTAGGAGTTTTTGAAAAATTTTAACCTTTTCAATATCAGTATTTCCAAAATTATTCTGTAAGCTAAAAAGGGAAAGAACTGCAGTAAAGTGAATTTACCCTGGTACCTATATCATTTAAGGACACAAGAAAATGAAGAAAAGTATAGCTCGGTCTCTTGATGAATATGTGTCAGGGGCCATCATAGATAGGACAAGCTAATAAGGAAATGATCTTCCTGAGATCACTCCACATTGGATTAAAAATCTACTATAAAGCTCTGGTATACATGGCCCATGAGAAATTTATTTTAGGAAAGATTCCTGCTACTAATATGCTTTTCCTGGTATCATTACATATATATAACAATCACTAATTTCTCTTTTTGAGATATCTAAAGTGCATATCACTACATTCTGACATTTTTGAGATCTGAAGGTAGAAGACATCTGAGACCTAAGGAGAGAGTAAAATAACTTATTATTAATATTGATATTATGTATTGTTAATATTAATAATTATTAATATTGATATTATTAATTATTAATATTAATTAATATTGATATTAATTAGCCCACCCTTTTGAGCAGATCTCCGTAGAACAATTAAGATTTACTGTCTTGTAGTGATGCTATATAGATAAGTAGATGATTTCTTTATCTTTAATAATGATCCTATAAGAATTCCTAAATTTATAGTAATTATCAAGCTCTTTTAATCACATTGCTATTAAATGCTTTTTGATAATCAAAACTGCAATGAGAACTCTGCCAGTCTTTAGTGTCATGAGTTAATTGCTTCTGAGATAGTAAAGAGACATTCTGCAATTTAGAATACAAGAGGTTGTAAAGCCATTAATCAAAGGTCATAAAAGGGGAACTAATGATTTAGTATAGGTGCTAGGACAGAAGACACAATATTGACTGGATTTATCTATACAAAACTCCTCTAATAACTTAGTTATGTTTTTTAACTCTCCATGAACCTGTGGAACTGTTACAGGTGATGAATGTTTAGCCAGATAATTACTCCTAATGGATATGCATGTAAACATTCTCTGTTATAAACTTATTCAATTTATGATTTGAATTTATGTGTAAACTTGTGATGAACTTTTTACTATGTCATCATGTATTCTAAAAGATGTGTAAGTGCTGAGGATAAAGAGAAGAGGGCACTTCTTATCCCCCTTAACATTCCCCTTATCCAGCTTTTCTTAGATTTGGCTTATCCCCATTTTCTTAAACCCCTTATATCCCCCTCCTCATTTTTTACAAGCCCTTTCCCCCTTTTTCTTAGAGAGCTTTCATAAGAAACTTCTTACAATTTAGAAATGCACATTAAAATCACTTTTCAAAGTGTCCCTTTTTCTTTCTGCAACTTCAACTAGCAAGCTGAAAGTTAGAGCCATACAATTCCTGAAGAGATAGAACAAAGGCTGCTTTACTTAATCTCCTGCTGTTTTAGGATGAGGTGCTAAACAGTTTTTCAGAGAAACTCAGAAGGCAGGTCAGCTACTGAAGCAAAGTGACTTAGAATTGAGACAAGAAAACGTTTCATTATTATGCAGCAACCCTACATTTCTCATAAAACTAAATCTTATCCCCACTGACACTCTTCCCCCTTCACCACCTCAAGGAAAACCAGAACAAGAAAGAAGACCTGCCGGGGCTGGCCCCTGCAAATCCGAATGAAAAGTTCTCAGTGAAATATTTGCTAACACGAAGTAAATGCAGAAAGCAGGAAAGTACAAAGGGGCCATGGGAAGGGGTGGAAGGAACCCTAGACAGTGTAGTAGGGCACAGGTGCTATGGAAACGGAAAGAGGATACTGGGAAGGAGTTCATCTGAGGATGAAGGAGAGAGGATAGTGCAAAGATAGGGGAAGGGGTAGGGGATAAAGAACACTAAGGAGGATTGAAAAACCCATAGGGAAACATTATTTTACTTAAAAATACACGCGATATATATGTACTTAAAATATATAATATATGTACATGTCTGTGTATATACATATACATACATGCACATACATAATATATATGTACATATGCATATATAATTTAAAAGAAGTTAAGCTACTTGGTGTGATAATGTTTTTCTACAAGTGATACAGACTAACAAAAACTTCGCTGCCAGGCATGAGAATGCTCCCCTTGGAGTTGTGGATAGAAGAATTCCAAGAGATGCAGACAAGCAACACTGAATGAACTCAGAATATTCCGTGTGTGTGTGTGTTAAATATATTATAAATATTACATGTAAAACAATAAAAATTAAAGATGAAGACATCATGAATTTGAGAGGAAGTGGAAAGGGACATGGGAGGAGCTGGAGGGTGATGACAGTGTGTTGGAAATGATGTACATATAGCACTAATGCATGAAATACTCAAAATAAATGTAAAAAATATATTTGTTAACCAAATTCTATTACCTATCAAAAATATCATTCAGTCTGACCAAGTAAGCTTTATTCCAGGAATTCAAGTATGATTCAATGTATGTAAGTTAATAAATGTAATTGTGACAGCTAATCTTGGTTATCAACTTGACTACATCTGAAATCAACTAAAACCCAAATAGATGATCACGTGTGAAGAATTTTTTGTGATTGGATCATTCGAGGTTAGAAGACTCACATTTTCTTGTGGTGGCCTATATAAAAGAATATGGAAGAAGGAAGTGTTTAGCCTTTCTCTGCTCATCTTTGTTTTCTCTGGAAAGTTTATCTATCTTGACTATAAGGCATTCTTTAAATGATATTAGAGCCTGCTTCTTTGGGATTCCAATGAATACTGAAGATAAGCTAAGACATCCAGACTCATAGACTAAATGAACAACTACTATATGGTTGGAATTTTCATCATGAGATAGCCATTGTTGGAGTTACTGGGTCATAGCTGTAAGCCACTCTGATCTTTCAATAGATAAAGATTTATTTTAGCTGTACTGTTTCTCTAAATAACCTGACTATACAATAGCATGTCACTTTAGTGCACGTAAGGACAGATATCACACAACCATCTCAATATACAAAGACATTTGACAAACCAAACATTCTTTCATTACTAAAGAACTAGAAATAGGAGTTTCCTCCACATAATAAGGACCACACATGACAAACCTAAATCCAGTATCATACTGAATGAAATGCTTTCTTGCTCTGCTCTTAGTCAACCAAAAGTCAAACAAACAAAACCCAACAAACAAAAACCAGCTAGAGCAATAGGAGAAAGATATAAAACAGATATACACAAAAAGAAAAGAAACCCCAAAGTATCCTTATTTGCATACAATGTAATAGCATACATAAGAAATCCTAAATATTCCACCAGAAACTCTTATAACTGATCATTTCAACAAAGCAAGTGGATACAAAATTAACATACAAAAACCAGTGGTTTTCTATGCACCAATAGTGAACATGCTAAGAAGTCAAGAAACAGTCCCTTTTGAAATAGTTTATAAATAAATAAAATACATAGAAATAATATACCAATAAAGAGAAGAATAACCACAGTAAAAAATTAAAAACAGCAAAGAAATAATTTGATAAGACAATGGAAGATACAAAGCTCTCCCGTTCTCATGGTAACAGAACCAATCCAGTAAATATGTTCATATTGCCAGTAGCGACCACAGAGTCAACACAGTCACTTAAACACTCAAATTGTTCACAGAAATACAAACATGCAAGCCTAAAGTGCAATTGGGAACACAAAGACACCAAATAGCCAATGCAATCCTGAGCAAAATGAACAAGGCTAGAGGTATCACAGTAATTGATGTCACATTACACTACAAAACCACAGATGTAAAAACAGCATGGTGCTCGCACCAATATTGAGGCAAAAATCAAAGAATATAATAGATGACCTGGATGTGAACTCACCCAGATGCAAATCTGGTATTTGAAAATGCCAAAATCACATATTGGGAAAAGAACAACTTTTTCAACAGTTGCTCAGTGATGCTGTGAATACTGGATACCTACACATAGAAGGGTGAAAGCAGATCCCTGTTTCACTTGGAACAAAAATTCTAGTTTGTGGAGAAACATGGAAGACTTTGAGATTTTGAACTAGAAAAACAGCTGAACGTTATAAGCAAATTGTAATGTGCTGTCACGGTAGGAGCTTGGAAGACAGTAATGGATGCTAGAGGCCCAACTCAATGGGTTTCTAACAGGAGCAATATTAGGAGCTGGAGGCCTTTCTGGTGATATTTTTTTTAGTTTGTCATCTTCTAGGATGTGGATGCTTTCTACCCTCATTTTAAGAGATCTTGCCTAAGGCTAAATTAAAAAGTAATGCACTTATTTCTTTGATGGAGAAAGTTTGAAGGCAGACGAATATTGACTATCATGGGGTAACAATTCTTGTGCAGATCTACAATAAAAAAGAGCAAATGGGGAAAAAAGAAATACAAATGTACAGTTTGAAGAGGAAAAAGTGAACAGAGAAATCTAATGCTTATGCGGAAAGAGATAAGGAGTTAAAGGAGAGGCCTGATCTACACTGGCATAAAGGAAAGGACACCCTCAGGGCAATATTCTACCTAGATGAGATTCCAACTTGTGAAAGGAAGAGATCTAGGGAATTTTCTGCTCTTAAATAGCCATGAGTCAGAGCTGCTGCAAATGCAACTCAGAGGAATCAGGTTTCATCCCAAGTTCATAGCCAACCTTGGAAATGTCAGCTACTGTGGGGCTTTAAAGTCACAAGGAATACATGGTTAAGAGGAGCCACTGAGGCCAGGCAATACGTGGCAGGACAATCCATGCATGAAGGTCCCTTGAGGGTAAGAGACCCTAGGGGGTTATTTCATGAAGCTTTAAAAGTGAAGCCTGCATTGCTTTGGAGACTTCAAGATGTTGTACATGCCAGTAACATGTGATAGCTGTTGAGGGGAGCTGCATATAAGGACAATCAGCAGAAGAGGGGGCCGAGCTGGACAGGCTGAGTTATCTAAGCCTTCTAACATCAAACACGGAGCTACAGGATTAGGGTTTCTCCCTGTTGGCTTTCTGTCTTGCTTTGGCCCAGGACTTCCTCTCCGTGCTCCCATTCCTCTCTTTTGGAATGGCAATGCGTATTCTATGCTATTGTATATTGGAAGGGGGGAAAAGGAGGTGGATGAATAATAAATAAAGAGCAAAAAGTAAGTAAATAAATTGTAATGCAATACTAAGAACTAAAATGATAGCTTAAAAACAGGAAGAGGATAATGAAACTACAGACAGACACCAATCAATAACATTAGCAAGTTCTGTAAGTCTACAATTCTAGAGCAGATCATGGGCTTTGTTATACAGTAGTAAACTCAGAGAGAGTATGGGAGCACTTGGCTTTATCATCTGTTTTAAACTATCAACTATGTCAACAATCTTCTACAAACTCATGCTTTTATTCACTTGATAAACTATACTAGGCAGAGGACAATGAAAAGTACCTCATAGTACATCCAAATTTCATCATGTGAGGTGGGACCTTACTGTTACTGGAACTATTCCACTATGTGTTTAGGCCACTGAAAGAATAAGATCAGGACTGCTCAACTACACCATGAGTCAAGCCTAAGAACAAATGGTGAGTCTGAGTGAGCCACAATAGGTGCCAGCCTGTGGATGAGCCTAAGAAGCAAAATGGAGGCCTTCCTCTCTCCATGTTCCCATTTTTCTTGTAACCTTATTGTACTCCAATGTGACACTCTAGCAACATGCTGACATCTTTGTTAACTGCCAGAAACATTAATGGTGTGGCAGCAAGATGTTCAGCTTCTTTGTATTTTGTTTGGTCTGAATGTAAAAATCAATTGTGTCTGGGTAGAGAGGGAGTAAATCAGAACTCCCTGTGCTTTGTGCTAAATTTTTCTGTAAACCTAAATCTGCTCTAAAAATAGCCTATTACCCCTTCGAAAAAAAAACCAATGTTAATAGGCATGTTTTTAAAAAGAAATACCAATCCTAAGCTTTACCTTATAAAAATTATTTATTTTAACCGTCTCTCATAATTTCTTGCTTTCCTGTACTCTCTGACTTTTGGTATATGCTATGTTCTTGCCATGCATATACTGTGAAATATGTATCATAAAATTTTTTTTACATGTTCAATATTATTTAGTTATTCTATGAAAAGGAGAAGTAACTACTCATAAATAAAGTGCTATGAGTCACCTAAGAGAACAGGTTTGTATATTGGATAGACAGTAAGTCCAACTCTCAGTTCTGTACATTGACTTACAGTAGAAGTCAGTGAATATTTTAAACCTTGGAATTTTATTCATATACTGAAGACCATTATTATGACTCTATTCAGTCAACAGTTGTTTCAATGATCCAGCATGGAAATATGATTGGAGGGCCTAGTTTCTATCCTAGCTTAATGTAAACATTTAATAAATTCAGGGAAGACTGCTCTGTTCCAATGGAAAATGGAGGAGGAGTGGATCTGGGGATAGGAGAGGGCCTGAAAGGAGAAACTTTAGTCAGGATGTAATATACTAGATAGAAGAATAAATAACTTAATTTTTAAAAAGGAAGCAGAGTTCTATGACCACATGATCACACATTCAGCACCTTATGAAGAAAGAGCTGAGTTTTTTTTCATCCATGGGAAGACAATTAATCTCAGCGTTCTCTATTTATTATGTCACTGAGATGTTGTCTTTCACACACATGCTGGGAGTGAAGGATGGGCAGAACAGAAGACTGGTTCATGGAAAGAGGAACCTGGGGAGCATTGTGAAGCTACAGAACACATATTATCTCAGGTGTTCAATTACATGGCTGGATACATTTTCTGACATCTGTGGAGGCTGAGCTGCAAATCTGACAGAGGGGAGCCTGGAACAGTACTCTCTAACCTTTGATTGATTTGTTCCTCAGACCTGGTCTACTTCCATCTGCAAAGCTGTAAAAGTCACGTGCTTTATAGCTGCTGCTCCCCGGGCTGATGAAAGAGGAAATCATTTTTCTTCTGTCCTGACACATCTCTCATCTTAAACTGCAGTCACATCTTTGCTTCTATACAATCTTGGTGCAGTTTCCTCTTTATTCTCATAAAGCATTCAAGCCAACTGGTCTGAGAGGAGAGGATGGTGGTACTAAATGTGCCCATTATTCAGCACATGAGCCTGTATTAAATGAAAGGAGACACTCGCAGTTTATTCCTGAATTCTTGAATTTTCATTCATTCAAACCTCTGCTGAACAGCTTCTGAGGACTTAACTCTCCAATGGTCATTTTCTATAGCAGCAGGCCCTTCCCTGGGTAAGTTGCATTGTCAGAATTAGAAAAGAAGAGATGTATGCCACATATTATCAAAGACATATTTATAGGATCAGACAAGAAAGAGTTTTAGAGAAAACTCAGTGATAGAAGCAAAATTCAGAATGGAATTTGAGCTCACTTAGGGGATGATAGCAGTTAAGAAAGGATAACGGAGCCTGGACGCTTGGAGATGCCATGTTTCTATGCAAAGCTCTGTGAGTGCAGATATAACCTGGAGTGTGTGAAGATATGTATGGAGTACTGGAGACAGTGGGGACAGTGGGGTCGTTGGGGACATGCTTCTTCCAGATGCTCCTTTGCCCAAAAGTGACTCCCTGGAACACTTCTGCCTTGAATGCAGATGTCTCTTCTTGCTTTGTCCCTTCCTTAACATGTCAGACTTTAGGCTGTATATCATCAAAGATCATATATTCCATAGAGGATAAGTTTCAATGTTCCAGTGCAGAGAGCCTACTGTGCTCTTCTCTTGGGCCTGCACATTCACACTCTGTTCTTTCCATGGTCCTTCTCTGAAATTACCTACACAGCTGTGACTATCCACACAGACCTGTAAGAGACTGGGCTTTTCAACCCTCCATCATGGATCTGGAAGGAGTCCATGAGGTCCTGTCCTTTCCCTAGAAGTTATTGGTAGATGATATTTGCCTGGGGAGGGGAAGGTGCCATTTTCTTAAGTGGCTTAACCACTAGTAAGTTGTCCATACTATAATAAATAACCACCTTACACATGCTCATGCAAACAACTTAGACAAAATCAGTGGATTAGAAAAGATATATAGAGAGAGGTAGTGAGGGAGCTATTGGGAAGATGTAGGGATCAGTAGGAATGGGAGGGGATAAATGATGCTAGCAGGTGAGTATGATTACAATATGTTGAATATAAGTATGAACTTGTCAAAACACATAAATAAATAATTTTAAGAATAAGATGTTCCAAGTCAAGGATTCAAGAGTCCTATGACAAATTATATGTACAGCTTCTCATTTATTCCAGGCACAAAGTCCCCAAGAAGCTGAGCCTGCCTCAGGTGAGCCAGAGAGATGCAGCCAGGTATGACTGTGCTCTGGGAGGCACAGAGTGATGAATGAGGCTGTCTCTATCTAATGCCCTCATGATAAAAATGGATGGAGAGCTGGAAAGAGAGTGAAAGAATATACAAAAGTATCTTCTCAAAGCCAGAATGCTAAGAATTATAAGCACCGCATTGTCAATTAGATAGTTTAGTCATTTATGAATTCCCCCTAAGAAGAAACCCTAATGACAATTTATTGACTTGTACACGGGAGCATGGGGCAGGCTATTGAACATTTGAGCAATCTGCACTTACACATTCATACACACTCAGACTTAAATCTGAATAAATACTGTTGTAGTAATTATTTTAAAACGGCCGCCAGTGAAGCAGACTACCTAGGATGCGGAGGCTCTACCTGGCTCAACCACGTGGCCAGAGGCCATGTGCATGCTGCAACTTACTAGAAACGGACAGCCAAAGACACCAGCCAAGACACCAGCGTGGGAGATGGCTCTGCCAATCTTCCACACTGTCTCTACAAGGCTGGGAATTTCCCAGACCATCCCGCCATCCATGCTGGCCCAGTAGGAAGATGAGACTCTAATGCTTAAATTATCCAAAGGTTTTATATATTTGGTAATGATCAATAACAAGATGCCCATACAATCAGAGGTGTAACCCAATACCCAACCTAGATTTACCAACTACCTTTGACTGCTACAGACAAGTGAACATTAGCCCCCATGCCCCCCCATTCTCCTCTCTCTCCTAGCTCCTCCTCTTCCTTCTCCTCCTCCTCTCTTTACTCCTCCCACCTTAGCTCCTCCTACAAAGTACTTCCAGTGAATGCTAATTTTTAAATTATTAATATATTTTATTAATTATATTAGAATCCCACATATGCATGTAATGAATTTGAAATATATTCATCCGCTATTCCTCTCCATATCTCATCTAGGATCCATTCCCTAGGTCCCTTCTCAAATTCATGTCCTCTTTTTGGTCATTACCTACTCTGTCTATTTGTGATTTGCACAGACTTATGACTATGAGGCCATCAACTGGAGCATGGTTGACCTATTAGGATCCACACCCTTAAAGAAAATTGACTCTCCCTTCTTTAGGAGCCATCAGTTATCAATAGCTCCTCAAGTAAGAGTAGGGGCTTGTCCTCCCATCTGGCCTCCATGATGAAATGCTATCTGACTTGATCTTGTGCAGTCAATCAACTCAGCTGCTCTGAGTTCATGAGAATGGTCGTCCTGTCATGTCCAAAAGGCACTGTCTCACTCTGGTCCTCCCTGACCTCTGACCCTTACAGTCTTTTTGTCCCCCACTTCTGTGTTGTTCTCTGAATTGGGGTAGGAAGTATGATATGTGTATCTCATTTGTAACTGAACACTCCATGGACACTTCTCTGCATTTAGACTAGTTGTTTCTGTATTAATCACTATTTCCTGTACCATACGTTTTTTGATGAGGACTAAAGCAGCATAGGTATTGAAATAAGTGTTTAGAAGCAGTTCTAAACATTATATCCAGTTAGTTAAGATAATAGTACTAAGTTCAATGACTTTTCTCTGCCAGCATCCTACATATTCTTTTCCAGTACTGTGAGAGCTAACCAGTGGGGAGAAAGCTTCCCAGTCAGTTAGTACCATCTGTATTTTCTCATGTTGTCTGACTAAACTCAGTGGTGTCTTTTCTATAATAGGATCCTGCTATTAAATTCTAGTAGGTAACCAAGAGTGCTGGCAAGATCCTATATTGTTTAGAGAGTCTCTGAGACAACTCTGGCAACCTGAGGGAGAGCATATCATTCCTGGCCCTGGCGTATTTATTAAAAGAGTTATGGTTTTAGTATGTTTTATTTATTTATTGACAATTTCACACAGGCATACAATGTATCTTGATCATATTTACTTCCAAATTTTTTCTTGTCACCCCAGATGTCCTCCTAATACACATCCTTCTGTGATGGTTTGAATTAGAATGTCTCTCTAGGCTCAGTGTTTGAATACATGGCCCCTAAGTAGTGGGACTGTTTAGGAAGGATTAGGGGATGTGTCCTTGTTGGAAGAGGCATGGCATTCAGGGCAGACTTTGAAGCCCAAGTCATTCTCAGCCTTTTCTGCCTCATACTTGTGGATCAAGATGTAAGCTCTCAGCTACAGCTCCAACACCATGCTTGCCAACCTGCTGCCATGCTCCCTGCCATGATGTCATTGACTCTAACAAACATTCTGAAACTGTAATCTCCAAATAAACTCTTTTATAAGTTGCCTAGGTCATGGTATCTTATCATAGTAATAAAAATGTCACTAAGACACCCTCCCATCTTCAAGGTCTTTCCATATTTTTTTTCTTTCTCTTTTCCCCTTGGTTTTTGTAACCCTTGAGTACAATTAATGCTGCCTGCTGGAATATCTAAATCTTATTGGCTTGATATCATGGAGATCTTATGCAGCTCACCTTAGCAGCAGTGAGTTCATAGCCACATCATGTCCAAAGACATTTCACAGTCTTCCTCTCCACCCTCTGGCTCCTATTTGTCCTTCTACCTTTTCAAAATGAGGCTTAGGAGTGTTGATATAGATGTTTCACCTACAGATAAAGAATCATAGTCACTTTTTCTCAGTGCTTTGACCAATTAGGAGTTACTATATTAACTTTACACCACTGGAAAAGTTTTTTTTTTGTTGTTTGTTTTTTTTTTTTGCCAAGGCACAAAAGTATATGCAAAACCATAAATATAGAGAAGTTAATTTGAAACACCCATTTAGCAAAACAATAGTAACTCCACCACAATCACTACTACCACCACCGCCCCGCTGCTATTGGATTTTGACCAAGTTTACAGTACAAAGTATGACTTCTTTCCTGTGGAGCAGACCTCAAGTTCAATCAGAAGGCAGTTGAAAACCCTGTAACTACCATGCCACTATTGTACCAGTAAATATATTTTCCCTGGTAGGTTGGTATTGTAGCATTCAGGCTTCATCACAGGACAATGCCATTGATGGTAGTTTCCACAAGTAGTCTGCCTAGCACCTTTGGCACTATGAAAGTGTGTTGTAACTAATTCTGGTAGAAAAGCAAAAGCAAATGCTATAGCCCATGGTTTGGGAGGATGCCTTCCATGACCAATATGGAAGTATCCTACCTTACCACTACAGTTTTCATTTAATAACCTATATCTTCTGGAGGAAGTATTGGAATGATTGGAATGATTGTCTACCCATGTATGGTACCTATGTTCAAACTACCTATTTTCATATATATAATTAGTGTCATAATTTCATTCTAGAAAGGTAATAAAATGCAAAAATCTTAGAGTAGAAAGAATTACTTGGCTTACTATTTCAGGTCAGTCTTTCCTATTAGTGTAGTCATAATGGCAGGATCTTGAGCGGCTAGCCATATCCACAGTCAAGAACAGAGAGACTGAGTGTATGCATGTTTAGTACTCACCTATCTTTCTTTATTCTTATGTAACCCAAAGCTCTAGACCAGGGAATGATGCTGCTCAGAAGTTGAGACTTCAACCATCAAGTAATATGTAATGAAAACAAGGCTCCCACAAACATGTACACAGGCCAACATGATCTACAGACTTTCATTTAGGGTCTTTTCCTAGGTTAGTGTGTATTATATAAAATTAACAATTTGAACTGTCACAACACCAACCCTGCTTAACCTGACGTCACTTTTAAATCATAACCTTTTCCCACTTATCCCACGTGTCTCACATTGCTGGGGATATATATATAATAAAACAATCTAATTCAAAAGTTCCCCAAATTCTTAAAAAGTCCAACACTTTGGAAGCCCAGAGTGTCTTAACTGTGAGCTTCTATAATCTAACAGCTTTGCTTTATAAAATTTGTGCATCTGTGTTTGTACCATATGTTCATAATTGGCATGTCCTCTTGATAGATTGTTACCTTAATCAATATGAAGTGGCCATCTTTATCTTTGCTCAATGGTTTTGAAGTTTGTTTAATCAAATACTAGAACAGCAACACCACTTGCTTCCTGGGTCCATTTGCTTGGAATACCTTTCTCCTCCTTTTGGTGTAAGGCAGTGTCTGTCTTTTGTAGTTGGGTGAATATCTTGGAGGCAAAAAAAAAGGAAAGTTCCTGGTTTTGTACACAATCTACTAGTCTGTGATTTTTTTTTTTTGATTAGTGAATTGAGACTACGAATATTTGGAATTATTATTAAAAGTTTTTGTATGGGCTTTTATATTTTCTGTCAAATTTTGTTTTTGTTTGATTGTTCGTTGGTTGGTTGTTTTTGTAAAGCCGTCTTAGTGTTACTGAATTCCTTTAGCCTGCTTTAGTCTATTTTTATCATGGGATAAAGTTTTACTTTTCTCTCAATTTTGACATGCAGCTTTGCTGGGTATAGTGGCCTGGTTCTGTAGCTGTTGTCTCTCAGAGCTTTAAATATATCTGTCCAGACCCTTCTGGCCTTTAAAGTTTCAGTTGAATGAACTGCTGGCATCCTGATGGTCCTGCATTTATATGTAACTTGGTGTTTTCTTCTGACTGTTTTCAACATGCTTTCTTTGTGTTGTGTATATGGTGTTTTAGTTATAATATGACAAGAAGAATCTTTCTTATCCTATCTGTTTGGAATCCTAAATGCCTCCTGGATCTAAACTGGAATTTTTTTCCTACCTCTGATATTTCATTTATTCTTCTAAAAACATGGACTGTGCCTTTGGAACTATATTCTTCTTCAGAGCCTACAGACTCTAAATTTTCTCCTTTCAGAGGGTCACCTATATCTTGCAGCTCCCACTGGTCCCTTTCTTTGTCTTTGTTGATGGCTCTGGTTTTTCCGCCTTGTCTTTGAGTCCACACAGTCCCTCTCCTGCCATTCTACTGCTGACACTTTCCAAGGTCTTTTGTTCAACAACCGCAGGTTTCTTTGGTTTCTTTTTTCCTAGCATTTCCGATTGGCTTTCTTCAGTATTGCTATCCTTTTATTGAACTCCTCTTTCAAATCTTACATTACCTTCTTTATTTCACTGATGTGTTTGTGTCTCTACCAGCAGCTTATTTTCTTCTTTGATTTCTTCCCACACACTTATTACAGAGTTCTGTCTGAGATTGCATCTGCCTCTGTCTGTCTTGCTGCCTTTACTGTGGGATTAGTGATTTTTATGTTATCTTGATTTTTCATCTTTCTTGTGTTACTGTGATGAGATTTACATATCTTATGTTCTTTCTTTGATTTGTTTACATCTTTTAAATAGTTATATTCTTTTAAAGTATTAGAAATGTTCATGTGGGACTTGGATATGGTAGATGTAAGTGTACATTTTAGAAAATAACTATAGATCTTAGAATGGAAGATGCTTGGTATACATTTTATATTTCTTGAGTACGACTGTACATGTGAGTACCACCTCTTTTTAACATTTACTTTACATACATATTATACTATCAATTAATGATAATGCCTCCTTTGTCTTCAATAACTGCTGGGCAGAAACAACCAAAATTAGTATAACATATACTTGTGTTTTAGTTAATAAATCGAGGAGTGAGAGGGAAGTGTGGCAGGTAAGTATAAAGATTAAGTATCCAACCAAATTTTTTAAAAAGAGAGATTATTAATATATTTAGAAGAGAAAAGCTAAGATATTGTTAGGGTTACCAGATTTTAGAAATTACTAAAGATACAGAAGGTTATGATTAAGAAGCTAAAGAGGAAAAAAAGAAGCTAAAGAGGAGAGAATGAAAATGAAAAGAAGAAATGGCATTGGGAAGAGATGAAATGGATGAGGATTAAGACTGTAGCAAGAATGCCTTACAGTAGTCTGGGTTAAGAAATATGATCAACAGTCTTAAACCTAACCGGCCAATTACAAACAAAAACAAAACCACCATGAGATGTATGTGCAAAAATGAAAATTCCATAATAGAAAGGCAATAAAAAGAATGTGTAAGAAGTGAAATGCCATGTCTGTCGTGTTGATTTGGAAGTTCTCAGATCTCTCTGGTTCCAGCAGGCTCCGTGTAGAGTTGTGTGAAGGAGGCCTGAGGGGCCAAGAGAGGTTCTGGTATAAGGATGGGATGTTGTAAGTCCTTTCCTGATAGCTTCCCTGGTAGCTATCCCTGATAGCACACCAGGTAGCTGCTTCTGGCCCTGCAGGGGGCACGAGGAACAGAAAACACTGAACTTTAAATATGTGGTCATTTCCCTTCCACTTTCTTTTCTTTCGGTGTTACATATATTTCATTTTTCTGTCCTTTCTCACCCCTTCCCTTTCCCACCTCTCTATGGTTTCTTAGAGGTCTAAAGCAAAGGAGAGATGGTCTATAAATGTCAGTCCACGTGTATTCTGTTAGCTGAAATAGGCTTTCTCTTCTACCAAATGGAACTACATTTTCCCACTCAACCTCTTCCGGGATTATTCTAAGTTATATTTTAAGATACATATGTCAAAATTTATAAAGAATTATACAAATTATGGTAAGGCTCATATAAAAATGAATCAAAATGGGGATGTTTTGAGATCTATTTCATACTATGGTATAATATTATTCTCAGGTGTTTGTTCTATTTAATACATAACTATGCCTATAAAGAAAGCAAAGACAGTTGTTTGATAAATTTACCAGGGCCATGGGCCAACTAATTAAATTCTAGTGCTTGTTAATATCCAAGAAATTTAAACTCATGTTCCCAAAATTGAGATCTAGCTTTTTACATTGTAGTGATCTCAATAACTATTAGATAAGCCAGGCATGGTGCATGCCTTTGATCTCAGCACATGAAAGCATTACTTAAATGAGTTATTTAATTTGAACTGGCTGGCAAGTGTCAGTCATAGATTTTCAGTCTAAATTTGCTTGACTATGCCAACAAATCAGTAAGGCAGACATTATCATTGCTTCATCAAAACTTTTAACTGTTAGAAGTGCTTTTGGAAACTTTCAGATCTGAAATGTTGTATCTTCAAAACTTGTCTACTCTGATGAGAATTGGCATCTGCAGAAGGGTTGACAGCACTCAGGGGAGGCTTGCCCAGCACACAGCTTTTACACCATTCCTCACTCTACCAGCTCTAGAGCTCTGGTGCAACTCAGAATGAAAAGCAAATGGTGCATGGGAGTCAAATGCCCTAACCACTTCTACTTCTAAGGAATTTGGTGTAATTGGAGTGAGGGGGATAATTATGTGTAATATTCAAGAAATAGGGGAATGACCCAGGGCCCATATTTGGCCCCACCCATTTTTACTTTTGTTCAATATACAAAGGGTTTTCTTTTTCTCTCTTTTTCCATGAATTTATTTATTTATTCACTTTACATTCTGATCACAGCCCTGCCTCTCTCCTCTCCTCCCAGATCCACATTTAAAGGGCTAATCTAATCTTCCTGCTTCCTTCCATCTTGGACAGCCATTTTCAGTAAAAGTATTGCATCTCCCATGTTTGCTTTATAGTTAGCTTAAATTTTTTTAATATACTAGCTTTAAAAATTGTCTCCTACAGGAGATGACATTTACTCTGAAAGTACAGAATGCAGATATTATGCCTTATTATATTTTTATCTCTATAACCTAGGGTAATGTCTGAGGATCCATTAAACAAACAAACAAGTGAGTTAGAAAGTCAAATTCTAGGAAATGCTTTTATGAGGCTGTAATGGTTTCTCTGAGCCCCAAGTTGGGATGTAGTATTTATGAAGTGGAAGAATCTTTGACAGACATGAATGATTTAGACCACCGTGTATATTGAGTTCTCTGTATCGGTTAATGCACTACAGATAACCTCAGAGAACACTAGAATGTGTTGATGTCACATTAAGGAATGAAAACAAAGCCATTTCCTCTAGGATTAATGTGGCCAAGAACAACCCCAAATTCAAATTTTCCACTTCTCTGTGTGTGTCTTCCATTATCAATAGTTTGTGGTTACTGATGTGAGTTATGCATATTCCTGTGTCTGTCCCTGGCAAAAAAACTTTGCTCTGTATTTATTGAATAGCAGAGAAAGCATGAGAAAGGGGTTAGGGATTATTTATAGAAATCTTTAACAGTTTTGCAATAATCCACTTTACTGAACCCTACTGACATTGAATAGCACTCAATACAACAAACAGACATTATGAACCTATATATCTACATACTGCTTCCAACATTTATGGTGGATATTTGTTTTAAGGTTGCTTAAGCCTTAAGTGTTATAAGCAACCTGGTAGCTCCTTTCAGAAAATGGCTGCAAAATGAAATGCATGCATACGTTGATCTGGGTCAGGGTTTTTTTTTTTTTAAGAGTGCATAAGTTAGGATTGAAGCTATGTATTAGTTTATTTTGTAAATGCTAGTTGCATGAGAAACCCAAAACTCAAAAAGGCTGGTAAAATAGGATAGCAGGTTAAACATAGTCTTAAATAATTTCAAGACAAAGCATTAACTTTTTGGGAAAGTCTGGAAACCTTCAGTTTCTTGAATGCATGAGGTATTTTCAGAAAATGTAGCACTATAGTTCATAAAACATCAATGCAATCAAGAGACAATAAAAGAATAGTGAAACATACAAAGGGGTTGCTCTGGGCCATTTAAAAACAAACAAGAGAAGATTTGTATCAAATTAAAATACCTAGAGATAAAACTAACAAAATGCTCAATGATGTGCTGGCGAGCATCTGGAAGATTTTAAAGACTGAGCAGCAGTTCATAAAAGACATAAGTAATCAAACAGTATCAATGAAACTGAATAAGCTTGACCTAGTATTGGCTCAGTTATCTCCCTATAGTATATGACATGGAGTGCACTGGAAATGAATATGGTTTGCCTTCCCCCAAGTCTTTTCAGTACCCAGATGTGGCTGATGGAAAGGTACAGTCCATAATGCTGACCCAGAGTTTGGAAGAACCATGGAATGAACTCTAATTGGCCAGCAGGCAATAGTATGGCCTTGGTTCTGCTTGGAACTGATCCAGTCTAAGCTGTACAGGCCAGTCCTGCCATGATTTTTGGTGGTAAACTCATATACAGCAATCTTAATACAGAGTCAGCACCTTAAAATGGTGAAGTCAAATGACTTACAGGAAGTGGCTAAGGATTGTAGAGGGCCAGATGGAGTGTGATTCTCCATCCATGCTGCCATAGCCAGCATTGCTCTTTTGACTGAACAATTAATAGAGATGACAAAATCTTTCACATTGCATTTGACCTTTCCAAAGTGTTAGCAAAGGTGTTTCTTTCCTACACTTAGCAACTCAAAATTAAATTGTACTTACTTGGAATGGATGATTATGGGCCTTCAGCAGTACTGCCCACTTTCTGTGAAAAGGTTTTGTTTACACAATAATAACCTTCAATAAATTGTCTTCTGATTTGTACACACATCTGGAAAGACAGCAAAGAAAGCTATTGAAGAGCATAAAGTAAGATACCTTGCATAAGTAAGAAAGGAGCTAGTAGGCTAGTGGGTGGAAATATCAGTGCCAGGGCTGATCTGAAACAGAAGGTCATTCTTCAGTGATGGGGTCCCAAGAAAGAGAGGACCAGGAGATTAGCAGATGAGAAAATAGAAAAGTTTGTGATGAGGATGTCTTTCACAAGCCACATCAAGTAAATTTAAGAAATACAGCATCTTATATACAATTCTTACTGGTGATATAGGATGAAGTCAACATAAAGTTAATTGAACACTGTTACTTGAGGGTAACACCAAACACCTCGAGGTCACCTAGAACACTGCAGCCTTGGGACTGATAAGTTCAGTTTCTTCAGAAGAAAAAGCCAAGCTCCCAGGAATGAAAACCTTAACTCAGTTGATGTTCTGCCTCCCCAACCTCCCCAAACCACAACCATTTCAGACCAGACCTTTCCAAATCTGCTCCTCGGAAAGCACACCGTACTAATTTCTTTGTTTTTTCCTCAGGGCCTCTGAGAAAGCCTTGGATCAGCCTGGTTCACAACACAAGGACATGCTACTTTTTTGTGAGTCACTGGCCATGGAGACCCTCAAGGCTCTACAAACCATAACGTCTCTTGTCACTGCTATTGGTTGCATTCCGAAACTAAATGATAAGTTGCTATTGCTAAAGATACCACTCATATTGGCTGTGGAATGTGGAAAAAAAATCAAGCTAAGACACAATTAGAAGCTTCCTCCCTGCAGGTTGGATCTCATAATGCCAGAAGGCATCATGCAAGCTGGCAGAGGCGAATTGTCACCAACATTTCTGCTCAGCTACAGACTCTAGATGCTGCATTTCCAACATACTACGCAAGGCACACTCATTGGTACAATAACAGCATGACTATT
Organism: Arvicanthis niloticus; assembly: GCF_011762505.2. Classification (NCBI taxonomy): domain Eukaryota; kingdom Metazoa; phylum Chordata; class Mammalia; order Rodentia; family Muridae; genus Arvicanthis; species Arvicanthis niloticus. Next base: position 65,460,378 of record NC_047660.1, on the reverse strand, counting down.
ATAGATGCAACCAACTCTTTTTCTGTTAAATTTAAGGCCTGCACCACATGAAGAAATTAATGTCTGGTACTGTAAGCCAGAGCAATAATCTGTGACTGGGGAAATGATAGTCCTCGGTAGGTAAACAAATGTTTTTGTTCTGTTGAATTGATGTGCTGTGCTTATCAAACTGCCTTCTAAACATTTGTACTTATGCCCATAGACTGTTGCTATCAGCTTCAGTCAGACGTGGAAACAAACATTTTGCAAAGGGTAGTTTACCTTACAGACCCTTAACTTTAGCTGACTCTCCTGTGACTCCTATGACTGTTGCTAAGTCATAGTGATCCAATCAATAATCATAGATGGACTTCAATATCACTCTCTCCACGGCTCAAGGAGCATTGCAGAAAAGATGACAAAAAGAATTCAAAAAGGAACTGAAGAGGTGGTGGGTCATTGGAAAAAAAAAAACATTAGCTTTTCTTTCAGAAGGTTGAAGTTCAATTTCTGGTACCCATGACTGTCTACTCTGAATTTGATAAGAATATAATTCTAAGCACTGGTATTTGTTGTGGTCTTTGTTGGGTGGGAGTTTTGTTCCTTGGTTTCTATTTCCTCTGGTTCTTAGGAGAGTGTGGTGACTGTGTATTACTCAGTAAGAAATTCTTCTGGTATTCTCACAGGTGTAGTCATTGGGGAGTCCGAGTAAAATGTGTTTCTATGTATTGGGAGCTGACACTTAGGAATGTTGGCTCTACTAAGGAAGCGGTGGTGCAGTCAGTACAACTCAGAAAACTCAATCATCCTTACAGCCCATATCAAATCAAGTTTGTTTGGGATTATTATAATGCCTGTGGAACAATGTCAAATCTAGAGTACAGTGACTGAACAGCAAGATTCTGTATCTGCTAACCAACAATAGAGTGTTTCTAGTTTTTGCTATTCTGAAAAACTTTATGTCTGAGTTTTAACTGCTAGGTCACATAACCTAATATATAAACCGTGAGATGTATCCACTTAGCTCTGCTTATTCTGTAGTCACACAGAGTTGAGAATATTAAAGCAGAACAAAAACCCATTAGGGAGAATCACAGGTACCTTGCTATAAAAGCTTTCTGGTATGAAGCATAACATTAAAGAGACATGTGTCTACCACCACTAGAACAGAGCCATCCACTCTGATAAAGTAGGACATTGTTCAAAGGGTATTTTTGGTGTGGATAGCTAATTTATTGAAGACATGCCCTATATACACAAAGAAAGAGCAAAGAGAGAAGAAAAGTATCCTTGATTTCTTCTAAACCTTCATCATGGCTCTTCTTACATATTTTAGAATCATCTTAATGTACAGCACCTCAATAAAGCCACTTTAAACAAGGTGCCAAGTAGGCTGAGACATCATTTGTTAACAGCCACTCTCCAGTCCAAGTACATGCTTTCTTTTTATTCCCTATGCCTTTATTTGGCCACAGTAGTAGCTTTGAGCAATGCAATGAGTAGTTGGGGAGTATCCATCAAAGCAAAATATCTGCAAGCCAGAAGCAGAGTCTCAGAAATCAGGACTTAACCAACCCAAAATTAATATAAAAAAAAAACAATAAATCAAACCTTGTTCCTAAGATCTTGCTGATGTTACACTGAGCAATTCTGCAGGTAGCTGACATACCAAGTCATGTTATTGTTTGTTTGTTTGTTTGTTTGTTTAATGGCTTTCAGATACTGCTTCTCAACTTCCTGGTTCTTATCAGATCCAGACTTCCACTTTCTTTCTACTGATTAGTTGGGATAGTTTCTTAATTTTGTCGCCTACCTCTTCATTCATACCTCTCACCATCACTCAGACTCTATCTACAGCACACATTTAACTTGACTACTTGTCTCAAGACCTCCCATAGCTCTCTGCTGTGCAAATGAACACATCTCCAGTACTAGTTCCTGTGGTTTTTCATCCTCATCCCCATTTTTACTGCATGGCTGCAGGCAAATGAGCCCAGTCCAGCATCTTTTTTTTTTTTTTTTTTTTTTTTTGGTACGTCATTCTTCATAAACTTGAAAAGCATGACTCATTAATGAAACCTCTACAAATGCCACATCCTCTCAGAAAGCCTTTCCCCAATCTAAATGATATTACCAAATTATGAAATTACATTTACAAATCAAAATTATAGGTACTTGCCCTTTTCTTCTTTCAGCATTTTCAGGGCAGTTTTACATTAGCACATTTCATCAAATTATGCCCTTTTCTGCCTCTTATATCCTTATTAAACCAAGTTCCTCAGGGATAGAGGACATTTCTGGTTCATCTGGTTAAACTCAGCTCTTAATGCCATCTCTGTCATATAAGTAAGAAGCACTTATACCTAATCCCCCATGCATCTTGACAGGAGACCCTGGTTCAATGAGAGCAGGTTTGTGCTAGAAACGTTGAACTTCAAGGGTGCTTGAACGTGTCTCTGGTTCATTATATCTCTCAAGTCAACCCATCATTGTGCTTTCCTCTTGCTCTTCTGTATTCTATCCCCTTGGTAAGTTGTGATAAGGTTTTTTCTTCTGGGTGACTATGTTAGAAGATTTGAGTATTTTTAAATGTCATTCTAGATTCCCATTCGATATAATGACTATGATGTCATTATAGTGTTGAAGAAAGTTATTCTTATCTCCTTAAAGTTATATCAGTTAGTCCACTGAAAAGAAATCTACATTGTTCTCTAAATAGCATGAGTTATGAGGTGTCTCAAAGAATTACCCAACAGCCTGTGATCCCTGAGAATCTCTTAACATTCTTGTCATCATTAATCAACCCATTGTTTTCATCTTGTTTGAGGAATCTCAATTATGGTACACCTGACACAGAACAAAAATATAAAAAGAAAATACATTTGCACTACTATTGTCATTTGAGATACTAACAGTTAGTCATGTGGCCATCACCCATCACCTTACTGATGTTTGTGAGCAGATATAGCCTCATTCTACACCCTACCACAAGCATGCCCTCAAGTCCCTGCACTAATCACATGCATGAACACCTACATACATTTACTTAGTATTTGGTAACTCTGAATTTGATGTTTCCTAATAATTTTCAGAGTTACATAGATGAAAAAACAGAATCCTTCCCTTGGGGTACTTACCAGAACACCAATGAATATATTAAAATGTGATGTGGTCAGGGCTTTGTTCCATGTAAAACAAGACCTAGTGTCAGAGCACTACAGTATGGTACTTGCCAACTCTTCTTAATAAATAACACACAGAGAAACACTGTTCTTTAATTTAGTAAAAACAGCTGCATAACAAATTATTAACTCATGCCCCCTGATCTGAAAACCTGTAGCTTGTGCACACACACACACACACACACACACACACACACAGAGAGAGAGAGAGAGAGAGAGAGAGAGAGAGAGAGAGACAGAGAGAGAGAGAGAGAGACAGAGAGACAGAGAGACAGACAGAGACAGAGATGGAGAGACAGAGACAGAGGTTCAAGCATTATTCAGTAACATGCTTCTAGAGGAAATAAAACATGATAAAGTAATATTTCCATTACCTTCTATTTTTCTACTCTTCTGGCTTAAAATGATGCACTTTAAAAAGAGATAGTTTCTCTTTCTTTAGGTCACTAGATTCTACATAAATATTGATGATGAGCTACACCAAATGAAACTTAGGAATCAGAAGCACTCAAAAACAAATCACTTTCCTATCTCTCCACTGGAGGGTAGCATTTCAAAAGGCAAAAATTTCTCAAATTTCTCAAAGCAGAGTCTGGGGCTAGAGGGGCAGGGGTGGGGGAATCGGAGGGCAGAGGGTGAGAGCTAAGTTAGTCCCTGGTTGCCTCACATAGGGTTTCTACATCTTTCTAGAGATCAAAGTGCTAGGAACACGTGTTCCAACCCAGAAAAGTCTTTTGCAAGAGAACTCTAGATCCAGTGACCTCGGCCACCTGTGACAGGAAGAAAAGATGCTTCTGAAACTCTCTGTGTTGCTCCTTTGGAATCAAGTGGCTGGTAAGTTCAGGAGATTTTCAGTTACTCATAAAGAAAAAGACAGTCTCTGGAGTTAAGACCTAAGTTTGAAGGAAGGAGGGAAGAGTAGATTGATAAATGAATAATGGAAAGAAAACTCACACCAACTTTAAAAGGATTACCTAAATCACTTGTGCCTTCATATTTTTCATAAATTAATATGTATGCTCTTCACAATGTGGGATTAACTGTCTTCCATAAAGCCTGCATGAGTAAACATCCATAATCCTTCTACCCTCCCCCATGTACTCCCTGGTCCTAAATAGTCGCCATTAGACTTTTAGGCCCATAATTTCTTTTTAAGTTTATACAAACGAGCAAGAGCATTTTAATTTGACTCTTTTGTGTCCTGCTTTGTTTTGAAACAGGTGTGGGAACCCAACAGCTGGAGCAGAGTCCTCAGTTTCTGAGTATCCAGGAGGGGCAAGATTTCACCACATACTGCAACTCCTCAAGCACTTTTCCCCAATTTTACTGGTACCAACAGGTCCCCGGGGAAGGTCCTGTCCTCCTGATGACATTAGTCAGGGGTGGAGAAGTAAAGAAGCAAAAGAGGATAACTGCTAAGTTTGGTGAAGCAAGAAAGAGCAGCTCCCTATCCATCTTCAGAGCCCAGCCTGAAGATGCAGGCACCTACTTCTGTGCAGGAACACACTGCTCTTGTGGCCTCTGCTACCCGCCCCAAAACCCTGCAGCTGCAGACTCTTACCATACTGCTTTCACGAACCCCTAGTTCCTTCTTTCCAGCTATGGGCATGAACAATGATGACATCCTAACCCCTCCTTGCCTAGTGGAGCCATTTTTGCTGCCTTTCTAGAAAAACATGGACCACAAACATCCCTTCTTCTATAAGATGAGGCTGTGCATGTGGCCGCCTCTTAAAAATCAATAACAATGTCAGCCAACAGTCACCCAGGGCCTATAGGCCATGTTGAAGGTCAATATGAGGGACCAATGAAAGTTATCAAACAGAAAGTTCCATGATACAAAAACCTAATACCTTATTCCACACTGTCTTATAGCGTGGGCTTGCCTATAGATAGATTCTAACCAATGATGGGATCACAGATCTCAGAATTGCCCACATGTATTTCTGATTAATGAATTGTGTTCACAGACCTGTTTTCCATGGTGATCTCACTTGTGGTAAAAGCCTAAAGTTCCATCCTCTCCATCCTCTTTTCCTTCTGCAACACAGTAGTAAGAGGCATGCCATAAGGTCAAGTGCAAGTGTAACTATTGACTGCAGCTCCACCTCAACAGATGAATCTGAGCATAGAACCATTGGGCCATTAAATCACTTGCTACTGTAACCAAACAAGATCCCAATTACTGTAAGACAGATGCTTTGCAGTTTCTCTTTACATGTGAAAGTGCAGTGGGAAGTGCAAGACATTGTGCTGTTTTGTGAAAAGAGACTTTTTAATGGATGTTACATATTTCTCAAACCATTGATATTCTTATAACGAAAAAGCCTTTCATTAGCAGGGCCTCCTTTTTTAAAAGGCCACATCAATTTCCTACAATTATGGAAGACCCTGGAATCCAGTTTCCTCTAAGTCTTGTAATTAAGCCACTATGAATATATTCCTCCCACTCTCCTCCTAGTCCTTTATCCCACCTCCCCTCCCCCTACATCCCCTCCATTGCTCTTCAGAAAATGGAAGGCCTCCCATGGATATGAATTATAGAATATCAAGTTGCAACAAGACTAGGCACATCCTCATTCTCTCCTAATGAGGCTAGATGAGACAGCCAAGTAGGAGGAAAGGGTCCTAACATCAGGCAATAGAGTCAGAGACAGCCCCTGCTTCCACTGTTAGAAATCCCACATGAAGACCAAGCTACACAACTATAACATACGTGCAGAGGGACTAGATCAGTCCCATGCCAGCTGGCTTCCTGGTTAGCAGTTCAGGCTCTGTGAGCCCCCCTGTTGATTTGGATTAGTTGACTCTGGATTAATTAGTTTTCTTGTGGTGCCCTTGATCCCTCTGGCTCCTATAATCCTTCCTCCCTGATTTCTGCAGGTTTCACCAAGCTCTGCCTGATGTTTGGCTGTGGATCTCTGCATTTGTTTCCATCAGTTGCTAGGCGAAGCCTCTCTGTTGACAGTTATGCTGGAGTCCTGTCTGCAAGTATAGCAGAATACCATTAATGGTGTCAGGGATGGGCTCCCTCTCATGGCCTGGGTCCAAGCTGGGCCAGTCATTGGTTGCCTGTTCCTTCAATTTCTGCTCTCTCTTTTAACCCTGCACATCTTGTAGGCTGAATAAATTGTGGGTCACGGGTTTTGTGGCTGGGTTGGTGTCCTAGTTCCTGCATTAGAAGTCTTGCCTGGTTACAGGAGATGGCAGGTTCAGGTTCCATATCCCTCATTGCTAGGAGTCTTACCTAGGGTCACACTCATAGATTCCTGAGAGTTTTCATTGCCCTAGGTTTCTAGCTCCTCCCAGATATTCCCGCCCAGCCCCAGCCCCATCACTGCCATTCCAGCTGTCAATCTAAGTACTCTCCCCCTCTGTCCTCCCCTCACCTGATCCCTTCTGTTCTCATCCCCACTCCAACCCTGTCTCATTCTTACATTACAATTCTAAAAGTTACTTCCCATGGTTTATAATCTAACATTATTGCAGTAGCCCACTCTAAAATCAACTCTTGAAAGATTTGGTGCATGGCTTACCTTCATCATAAGTTTAAGGGAAAATATAAATTTGTAAATAAAAAGACAGTGACTGAAGAGATGGCTTCATGGTTAAAAGCAATTGCTGCTATTGCAAGGGATCCAAGTTTGTCTCAACATTGAGTTGCTCACAACTTCCTGAAACTCCAACTACAGAGAATGTAAGAGCCACTCCTAGCTCCTCAGGTACCAAAATAAAGGCACACACACACACACAGAGAGAGAGAGAGAGAGAGAGAGAGAGAGAGAGAGAGAGAGAGAGAGAGAGAGAGAGAGAGAGAGAGAGTAAGCTAGGACTGATGTTAAGAGGTCTTTTAAAAAAATTTAAAAAACAACTTTAGTCCTCCCTGATACAAGGAACGTGATGCTGTCCCTTTTCTTCTCCTTCAGCCCTAGATTTAGAAACTTACTGTGAATTCCCTCTGTGTTAACTCCTTTGAGGTATACATAAATCTTTTTTAAAAGAAATAAGATCCTTGCCAGTTTTATTAACCTACAGCTGTCTTTCTCAAGGTTCCGGGAGCCATAACTGTGAAATGCAGTGCCTCCTCTGGAAGCTCTTATGTGCAGGGAAGTAGCTAACCTTGAGGTACTTTCTCCAAGTGTAAGACTGATTTCCTGTCATAAAGGTAAGCCTTATTTTTCCTTCAGAAAAGTGGCATTCAGACCATAGCTATCTTTGATCATGTGCTAAACTAAGGCTGGGTCAAGCATGCTATTCAGCCTGCCTATTTGAAAACTCATTTGTTTGTCTTGAAGAATCATGTGTATTTTGGTCCACCTAGCTATATATAAGAAAGAGATGTCTTTCAATCTTCACTACGCTTTTAACAGATTGCCTGGGATATTCACACATTCTGACTTATTGCTTATTAAATTATAAAACTGTTTCCATTTTCTTATACCTTTTTGGAGAAGTGTTCTTAGCTACAAAAGACTTGATTACATTTTCCAAATAAGACTTCTCATCTTCTTTTTATAACCACCGAGCCTACAAGTCTGTCTCCATGAAAAGCAATGCAAACACTGGAAAAAAAAAACAAACACTGAAGGACGTTTGCAGTATACTGAGTACGTAATGTGGGAATGCTTTTTCCTCACAAGATCTGTTGTGAAAGGTAAATGTAAATGTTTAACTTAGGGCAGGCACATTGTGAGGATTAACAACACTTTGTGAATTGCTTACCATTACCACAACTTTCATAAGACACACTCAAAGTTTCATTTGTATCCTGCATGTATTCTACACAGACAGTATATAACTGATGCAGTTTCTTCTTCTAAGGAACTCACTCATGTCAGCTGGTTTCCATAGCCACCATTCCCTAGAGGCCAAAATCCTCTGGTTAACAATCTCCATTTGAAGGAGCAATGAAACTCCTCAAGCACCTGTGCCTTCCTGAAACTACACTGTGGATTCTATGGATTCCGGGATCAGACACAAATTTCTGGGATATGCAACAGCCCTGTCCTGTCCAGAAAACAGGTGTGTGGGTTCATTTCTGGGTCTTCAATTCTATTTCATTGATCTACCTGTCTATCTCTGTACCAATACCACATGGTATTTTATCACTATTGCTCTGTAGTACAGCTTGATGTCAGGGATGGTGATTCCCCCGGAAGTTATTGTATTGGTTATTTTATTGTTTAGAATTGCTATCCTGGGTTTTTTGTTACTTCAGATCAAGTTGAGAATTGCTCTTTCTATCTCTGTGAACAATTGTGTTGGAATTTCGATGGGGTTGCACTGAATCTGTAGGTTGCTTTTGGTAAAATGGCCCCTTTTACTATGTTAATCCTGCCAATTCATGAACGTGGGAGATCTTTCCATCTTGTGAGAGTTTCAATTTCTTTCTTCCAAGACTTGAAGTTCTTGTCATACAGATATTTCATTTGCTTAGAGTCACACCAAGATATTTTATGTTATTTGTGACTATTTTGAAGGGTGTCGTTTCTCTAATTTCTTTCTCATCCCTTTTATCCTTTGAGTAGAGGAAGGCTATTGATTTGTTTGAGTTAATTTTCTATCCAGCCACTTTGCTGAAGTTGTTTATCAGTTATAGGAGTTCTTTGGTAGAATTTTTGGGGTTGCTTATGTATACTTTCATATCATCTGCAAATAGTGATATTTTTACTTCTTCCTTTCCTATTTGCATCTTTTTGACCTCCTTTTGTTGTCTAATTGCTCTAGCTAGTACTTCAAGTGTTATATTGAAAAAATTGGGTGAGAGTGGGCATCCTTGTCTTGTCTCTGAATTTAGTAGGATTGCTTCAAGTTTTTTTCTATTTAATTTGATGTTGGCTGTTGGTTTTCTGTATATTACTTTTATTATGTTTAAGCATATGCTTTGAATTCCTCATCTTTCCAAGACGTGTAACATGAAGGAGTATTATATTTTGTCAAAGGCTTTTTCATCAACTAATGAGATGAGCATATGATTTTTTTCTTTGAGTTTGTTCATATAATGGGTTATGTTGATGGATTTCCTTATATTGAACCATCCCTAGGATGAAGCCTGCTTGATTGTGGTGAATGATCTTTTTGATGTGTATTTGGATTCAGTTTGGGAGAACTTTATTGAGTATATTTACATTGATATTTATAAGCAAAATTGGTCTGAAGTTCTCTTTCTTTGTTGGGTCTTTATGTGCTTTAGGTATCAGCATAACTGTGGCTTCATAGAATGAATCAGGTAGTGTTCCTTCTGTTTTTATTTTGTGGAATAGATTGAGAAGTCTCCGTATTAGGTCTTCTTTGAAGGTCTGATAGAATTCTGTGCCAAAAACGTCTGGCCCTGGGCTTGCTTTTTTTTTTTTTTTTTTTTTTTTTTTTTTATTGGGGAACTTGTAATGATGCTTTTATTTCTTTAGGGGTTATAGGACTGTTTAGTTTATCTGGTCCTGACTTAACTTTTGTGCCTGGTATCTTTCTAGAAAATTGTCCATTTCATCTATATTTTTCAGTTTTGTTGAGTATAGGCTTTTGTAGTGGGACCTAATGATTATTTTTTTTAATTTCCTCAGTTTCTGTTATGTCTCCCTTTTTATTTCCAGTTTGATTAATGTGGATACAGTCTCTGTGCCCTTTAGTTAGTTTGGCTGAGGGGTTATCTTGTTGCTTTTCTCAAAGAATAAGCTTTGGTTTTGTTGAGTCTTTATATTGTTCTCTTTGTTTCTAACTGGACTCTTCTGGATACAAATTCCTTGTGAGTTAAGAACATCCCTTGTGGAAGCTAGTAGGGACATCTTTGCCTGAATTGGGAGAGGGGTACCACACAGGAGAGAGGGAAGCAGTGAAGGAAGAAAACACCCAACTGCTTGGGCTGGTGTGCCTTGTATTGTAAGTGGAGAAACTAAAGAAAATTTCTCTAAGACTGCCAATGGGCAGCAACAGCTTTTCCAATAACCCCCACTGGTGTCTGCTCCCTGAGAAATTCCCATGAACTCGGATCACACTTCAGCAGCTAGAGGTACTTCATTGCTTCATCAGTTGGTAGAGAATTCCTTCTCTGACCCTTCAACTGCCCCTCAGTTTTTACTTCCCTTAGTCCTTTCAAAAGTGCATAAGCACAAAATCTTGTAATGAAGCCTCTCCCCAAGGGCATTCTGCTCTGTCAGTTGCTCTAAGACTGATGCACTAGGCAAACGCAAGTGATTACGATAGGGCACCTTTGTCTTAAGAAATGTGTGCAGAGGAGTCTATGGGATGAAAACAGCAGCAGGGATGAACAGCTCTTCAAAGACTTCAGTTAACAATAGAAATAATAGAGAAAAGAAGGCCTTTTGTGTCTGAAATAATGGATTTGAGAAGATAAATGTATCACCATGTGCAATCTAGGAATAACATACTTTTAGCAAAAACTCTCATTTGGAAAAAGTACTTTGAATATAATTTTAAAATATGAACACAATCCCGGGTTGTTATAATAAAGGTATTAAAGGATAAACTCTCACGCTCCAAAAATTCCTGGCAGGATTACCAAGCAGTCTTTATTAGGAGGCAAGAATTCATTACACATACGCATCTTTACACACACACACACACACACACACACACACACACACACACACACACACACCGGCAGTACAGTCTATACAAATAAAACTTTAGAAATACTCTTCTAATAACTCATCTCCAACTCAAACAACTTTCCTAATGGAGATGGTTGGATCTCCCGTGGTCAGTGACTCTACATGAAGAGTGTCAAAATATAAAATAAACAAGATTGAGGCCCTGGCCTTCGGCAGATATTATTTCTATAGGAACACAACCACCAACATGATCTCAGCAAGCTTCATGCTGAATGAAGAGCTCAGCCTTCTGTATACTTCATAAGTCTATCTTGGGAATAATTCCACCTCCAAAAGAGAAGACTCCTGATCTAGTGTGGTAGTGCAGCACCAGCTCAACAAGAATGAAAGTTCTTTTTCATCCTAGTAGTTCTGTGATGCTTTTGCATCATTTTAAGAACATAGTCCACAGTATAAAGAACTCCCTACTACTGCCACCTTCCTAAACCAATTCCTTACTGCATTATAAATACTTACTTATATACTCATAGATGAGAGTGGTCTCACCTATCATCAAAGAAGCATCTTTTTGCAGCACACAGTGGCTATTACAGAAAAACAACTAGTCAAAATACAGAGACCAACTGACCATACAATATCCACTCCCAACTGAGGTATAAATACATATTTTAAATATATATAAGCTTGTATAAATATATATTATATATAATTATGCATATAATTATATATAATTATGCATATAATTATATATATATAATTAAATTGTATATATGTAAAATTTCTGAAATTATATATAAATATATATAATATATATTTTATATATTATTATATAATTATTATATATATAATTTATATATATAATAAGGCTCAGCAAATATCATAGGAAAGGGAGTGAAAATATTGTGAAAGACAGAGTCTGTGGTGGGATTGTGCTTTCAAGCTATGACAGGAAAACTAGAATTATGAAATTTCAACAACATGTCTGCAAAAACAAAACTTGAGCAATTGTAACACCAGTTGACGTCTGATACAGATAAGAGAATCACACAGGATCCCAACCTTAGATGAAGAGCTACATGCAATTAACATCTGCTAAGGAGAGAAAGTTAGTCTTTTTCAAGAATGAGGCCCTGATTGGTCATCCAATAGTGAGTTACACAATAATGATCCAGAGTCAGTCCTGGAAACACGTACATGAAGACACCTCTGAACAAACTTTGCAGGTTATATGTGCACATTTATTTGTCTGCATATATAACAAAAATGGTTAAGAGAGATGAGGCTGTGAATTTGGGGGAAAGCAGACATGAAAGGGGTAGGATGTAGGAAAGGGAGAATAGTATGACTATATTTTTATTTAGTTCTCTATATTTCCATATGTCATATTTTAATCTCCTTCTTTATTGTTTCCTAGCTCCTCTTAGATCCTACCTACTTCCCTGCCCACCCAAATTCAAATTTAGGTTTTTACTTTCCTAATTAAAAAAAAAAAAAAAACATCAAACCATACCAGAAGGAAGCACACAAAGAAGCACAAAGTCCATTTTGTGTTGGTGGACTCCTGAGCATGAGGCCTGCCCTGGAGTGTGGTTGACCAATGTCAACCCATTAAAACACAACCCAAGAATGGAGCCCTGTGAGGAGAATTCTGAGTGGTTGTGAGAAAGCTCCAATAGAACAAGAGTCTTATGACCTCAGTTTCTTCAAAACACAAAATTATTTTTGGGAATGTGTTTTCCTGCTTCTCCTCTATGTCTCTATGCCTCTATAGAAAAAGATGTTTCAGCCACTATGCAGCTTCCTCACCAAGCACAGCCCACCCTTGTGATTGTACACTTTACTCATGTGACTCCTCTTAACCCTCAGAGTGTAAACTGTCTGATGCTCTGAATAAAGCTGGATATTGAATGAGAATCTAATCCACATCATCCATTTATCATCTTCATTCTCCCAGGCCCCACCACCAAGTAAAGCAATGGCATCACTCCACTGGAGAAAACTAAGTTTCCCCCTTTAGTAGGCATTGATTGCAGATAGCTTCTTGGCTCCCTTTCTGCATGCTGGGATTTTATCTGACTTGATTTTTTGCAGGCCTTGTTCCCCCTGTAACAATCTCTGTGAATTCATATTGGCAACAGCCCTGTTATGTCTATAAGACACTGTTCTCTGAGAGTCATCCACCACCTCTGGCTCTTATAATCTTTCTGCCTGCACAGAGCTCTGAGTCTTGAGGGGAGGGATTTAATATAGACATCCCATTTAGGGCTGAGTACTTCAAGATCCTGTATATACATTGTCCAGATGTAGGTTTCTATGTTAATTTTAGTGAAGAGGATTGGATGATGCACTGATCTATGGATATAGCCATATGTCATTAGGAGTAGTTTTATTGCTATGTTCATTTAGAATAATAATAGTAGGTTTGCCTCTAGGGTCCATGACCTAGAAAATACCAGGTTATTGGCCTCATTAACAGTGTTAGATAGTGGTTCCATCTCTTGGAGTGTGTCTTACATATAATCAAAAAGAGATTGTATGTTCCTATATTTATGACATTATTATACCAGTATGTCTCTGTTGTAGATCACAGATTTGTGACTGGGTGATACTGGTGATTACTATTCTTCTTGGTAGCAAGTGTAGCAACTTCATGTGTGAATGTTATTCAGTAGTGGTGAAGCTTCTAGTATGAGCTAGAAGTATGGGTATGAACTAGATTTCTCCATATTCTATATAATAAGCATGATCTAACTTCAGCATTAGGGCTTTATTGTAATGTTGTGGAAGGTAACTGATGAAGAAGGCAGATGGGATGAGGTCATTCTATTTAATTAATTTTTAAAATTAAAGTTCAATACAAAACTTAAGCCAAGGCAGGACAGGTGACAGAAGCCACCTAGGTCACCCTACCTTCAAAGAATGGGTGACTGACACTACTACAATGAACAAATATGTAGTGGAGAGTTGAGGAAGATAAAAAAAAAAAATGTCAGTGAGGACCAGGCTGATCTGAGTAGGCATTGCCACCTAAGGCCATGGTGATGTCCCAATCTGTGCTGCCCTCTGGGGCCACGGTCCAACTACAACCAGTCCATGTTGATGTCCACAGCTTATGTTACCATTGAATGCCAGTCTGATGTCCTTGATCCACCCTCTCTGCTGAAGCCATGTTGATCTCTGTGGGCCATGCTGATCTGAGTGCCCTGCACTGCCTACTGAGGCCATGGTGAGATCTGCGGCCCAGGATGCTTCCAAGGGCCTTGTCTGGGTCTATGGGCCTACTGCAGGTGGGGACCATATTCATGGTCTGTGCTGTTCCCAGAAACCATGTGGAATCCCATGATTGATGCTCCTGCTGACTGCAAAGAGCAACAGAACTACTTTTGCAGTGATATTTCAGATGCATAGTGGAGAAAGAGGGACAAGGAAGGCTTCTGTGACAACCCTTGCCACCACCTCCCAAAAAAGTAGCAGCCTAAACAGGAACCCATAGAAGAGATCTCAAAACAAAAAAAGTGTGACAGAGATAGATGCTCTGCACAATTGGTGAGTTCTGAGGGAGATGCAGGGGGGTGGGGGGGGAGGACTCAGCTCTATTTAAGGGGCAGGCCACTGGGACCATGCTCCTGTGAGTATAGAGTAACGCAAATTAGACTTGTTTTTTTTTCTCTATTTTGTTTGCTTGTTTTTTTAATTTTAATTTTTTAATTTTCTTCTGAGGGGTTAAAAGGTTGGAGGGTAGACATGGAAAGACTGAGAAATGAGTGTGATCAGGGTACATGATATAAAATTTCCAAAGAATCAATAAGAATAATGTGTTAAAAAAAAAAAAAGAAAGTTACAGACAGGAAAAAAATAGACAAAAAGCCCACCTCTTGTGGTTTCTGTACTGATAGCCCAGAGGAACAGAGTCTCCTTACCAGTGACTAAGCCAAACTACCTTGCCTCTGCCCCACTGACTGCAGGCTCCAAATGTCTTTCAGTTGCTTCTGTCATGGCCTCCTTAGTCTACTTCATCTTCTAGCCTGTGTACGACTTTACTTCCTCCTGAGACACACCTTAGAAGAAAGCATCAGAGGCAATACAGTGTGTCTCCTAGCATCTGTAGACAGGGCCAGGTAAGAAAGAAGACCACCATATACTACTGACCCCAGGACTCCCTATTAGGTCTGAAAGTCTAGTTTCCTGGCTTCTATTTCAAATCTACTCATGACATATTCTTTCTAATATCAACTTATAAACGTGCTATACTTAAACCCTAAACTACTGCCATAATGGACTGAGTAAATTTTAAAAACACGTTTGGTTATAATTTGCTTTGAAATGGCCAGAAATGTTCTCTACCTATGTAACCATGCTCAGTGTCCCCTAATCCTTAACACCAAATTACAGCTTTACCTCACCGCTCTGAGCTCTCACCTGACTCCATACTGCAAGCCTTCTCAGTAGAATTAATTGCTTACCACTGTTCCCTCTTCCTATATACCAAGTTCTGTATCTGATACCTTTTAGAAACTGTTAATTGAGCACTCCAATTCACTGAGGAATCAGTGAAAATTTCTTTACCTGGGAATGAAGAGATGGCCCCATGTTAAATAATGTTAGCATTCATATCAACACAGACACCTGTAATGCCAGCTACAGAGGATCTGAAACCCTCTTCTGGCTCCAAAGTCACCTGTATTTGCACATATGTGCACATACACACACACACACACATGCATAAACAAAAAATAAAATACATATTTTTAAAGAAAGTTTCTTCATTAAGGAAGCCTGATTTATATGGTTTGAAAATATGTAATATGGCCAGAAGGTGGTGGCACAGGCCTTTAATCCCAGCACTTGGGAGGCAGAGGCAGGCGGATTTCTGAGTTCGAGGCCAGTCTGGTCTACAGAGTGAGTTCCAGGATAGCCAGGGCTACACAGAGAAACCCTGTCTCGAAAAACCAAAATATATATATTATATATATAATATGGAGTATGGATGACACACTAGATACCACAAATGGGCTGAATGTTGTGACTTCCAAGATATTAACTTATAATTATCCTTCACACATAAAAATATTCTACCAAGGTATGATAAATTACTAATGTATTTTGTCATATTTTTTAAAAACTAGTTCTAAATAAACATCTTGGAATTTACAATTAGTTATAACCATTCACTACCCTATGGCATTAAAAATACAATTGATTCTTCTTATTTCTCCTTTCATTAGGCTGTGGCCATGACTGAAGCAAATATGTTACCTCTGGCATCTTCTGACTTTGAAGAAGAAAGTCTAGTGTTGCGTGCAGCCTCTGCAGGATGGTGCCATTGTTTTTCTCATTAGAAAATAGAACATCGACTAATCTCATTCAAGTTCCAAGATGGATAACACAGTTGTGGGTAAATGCACAGGATAGATTTTGTGTGTTCTTAAAAGAAAAAAAAAACCTATCCATGATTTAAATCCAATTTAATTATCGCGTGCCATTTACTTAACCAAAAAAAAATTGATACATCTGAAGAGCATGCTAGGATTCCAATTACACTAAAGACAAAATACCTGAGCATCCTGTATTTTAAATGTGCAATCGTTTTACTGAGTAGAGCACTATATTTTTATGTGGTCCTAATACAAAACAGATCTTTGTAATATTTTAAACAAGGTATCAGCATGAGTTTTCACCTAGCAATTTGTCAGTCATTTAACATAATACAATTATTTACATGTTTAGCCTCATTTCCTACCATTTCAACACACACACACACACACACACACCCGTGAACTCTGAGAGCCTTCCTTCTGTTCCCTTATTTTTTCTTTTGGTGGGAAAAGCATGGCAAGTTGAACTTTAGGAAATGAGGCACACATTTGAAATTTTCTCCATTTGGACTAAAGGGGGCAGTGTTTACTTTGGCAGAGACGAGTAACTTTACTTAAAAACAGTTCAATCTGCAGATTAAACCAAAGAAAATGAAGTCAGGACAGGAAGATGAACTCTGAGTTGCTGTCCTTTGAGTAGAAGAGACAACTCAAAGCTTCAGAGAAGGGATGGCCGGCTTCCTGAGTGCGTTGCTGTTGTCTCTGTGCCTTCGGCCAGAATGTAAGTTGCAGATGGGATATTTGGAAGTGGTAAACAATCTCCAAGGACTGCTCCAAAAAAGATGAGGTAGCTGGGAGATTTTGCTTTGTTTTGCAGGAACATTAATAAAATTTTAAACCCTAAATTACGGTCTCTCTCCAAATAGGGGTAAAGAGTCAACAGAAGACCGATGGCCAGCAAGTCAAGCAAAGTTCTCTATCGCTGACTGTTCAAGAGGGAGGGATATCTATCCTGAATTGTGACTACGATAATGATATGTTTGACTATTTTGCTTGGTACAAAAAATACCTTGCCAACAGCCCCACATTCCTGATATCAGTACGTTCAAATGTGGGTAAGAAGGAAGATGGAAGATTCACAGTTTTCTTCAACAAAAGCGGCAAACAATTCTCACTACACATCGCAGCCTCCCATCCTGAAGATTCAGCAGTGTACCTCTGCGCAGCAGGTGCACAGTGCTCTGCGCATGCCTGCAGCCTCTACCCAAACTCACAGCGGGGGCCCTAAGCAGGACTTCACGTTTCAAACAAGGGCATCTGCGACCCTATTTCCATTGCACATAGTAGCATGGCGGGATGTGATTTAAGTTACTGGGGAAAATTAGCTTAAAGGAAGGCTGTACACAGCAGCATGACAAGCCATGCAGACAAATCCCAATATTTAGGAAACTGAGGCAGGAAGAACATGAGTTCAGTGCTAGCCTGGTCTACAAAGTGAATTTTAGGATTGGGATATATGGCCAGATCATGTCTCAAAAACCTGAATAAATATGTACATAAGGTAATAAATAAATTGAGAAAGTTCTCCGAGCTTCCGAGTGTTAAATAGCTGGTTGGCTCTATTTTTACTTTGAGAGAGCGGCTGCTGCGCTCGCCGAAACAGAAGTCTCACTACTCCTTTTGCTGACCCTGTTCTTTTCTTTTCATTTCACTTTTTTCTTTTTGTTGTTATTATTTTATGAGGCAAGTTCTGGTTTTGGTTTGGTTTTTGTTTTGTTTTTTTTTTTTAAATTGTTCTCACTGTTTTCTTTTTTATTGTTCTATTTTTCTTTTTGTTCATTTTTTTGCTATTTCTCTTTTCTTACTTATTTTATTTTATTTACTTGTGTTTTATTTACCCTTTGTGGATTTACTTACTTACTTACTGGGCTAAAAACACTCTGACTCTCTCATGTCCTGTATTAGAAACAGAGAAACAAAGGGGGCTCACTGAATGCTTTCCCCTTAGAAAGTGCACTAGGTGCTTAAGTTTTTGAGTAAAGTAATCAAAATAATCTCTATTTTGTTTTGTTTTCTGGATCATTCTGACTTTGCATGAAACATAGCTGAGGATGTTCGTGCTGTGACTCAATGTTCTCTGTTTCTTTGCTTACACAGGCCTTCTTCAGGAAATCGTTATATGTGGACTCTTTTCCCAGGCTGACATCCAAACACTTGACACACTGTCCAGCAGTAAGAAGCTTTGTCCTGTGACTCACAATTGCAGACACAATTGTGTCACACAGTCAGCCAAAATGCAGACATCTTATTCTTCGTAGACATAGCGATCCTCTACTGACAGAAAAAAGGGATGGAACATTCAGGATACAGCTCAAAGTTTGAACTTAGGAACCAGGCTAAGGTCATTATAGTATTATAAAAATTTAGAAGATATGAGAAATTTCCTAACTTTAAAACAAGTGCCTCTCCTTATCCAAAAATACAGACAGTTCTACTTCAAGCTGACGTCATGAAAATGATGGGATTTCTCGTCTGTGCACCAGTGGGCATGTCATTAGGTTAGGACCTAAGAAAATGTCTGCGTAGATCTTTTACATTCTGACTTCCATTATCAATTCACATGACCACTGATAATTCTATTAATTACTTAGAACAAGATACAGTGTTTCCTCACAGCCCAGGGCAATATGATTCCGCACACCATGAGCCTTTACTAGTCATCTCTTTGATACTATTTATGTATGTGGTAGAAAAGACATTAGTAATTCTGAATTTCTATGAACTATCTCTGCTCTGTATGCCCAGAAGTGTTTGCAATACCTTAAATATAGAATAACAAGCTAAAACATCCCAACTATCAGTAGAAAAACAGGATGAAACACCATGGCTTCTCAAAAAAATAAATCACATGAGTAGGCATACCTATGTATATATACATGCATGCACATATCTGTATTTAAATAAGATTTTAAAAACTTCTATTTTTTCTTCACAAAAAACTGAATCTTTTGAAGTAATTCAGACTCAAAAGGACAATGCTTGATTTCTCTCATATGCAGAATATAATATATAATGTGTAGTGTATAACATATAATATATAACATTATATCAATATATTTATATTAGTATAATTTAAGTATAGACATGAATGTTATATATGTTCATATGAATATTTATGGAACTCTTTGGGATGAAGTAGACTGGTGAGAAGGTTAGAGGTTAAAGAGAAGGGAAGTTGGTAAATACGAATAAAGTACATTATATGCACACTATGAAAACGTTGCAGCAAAACCAATATTGTACAGTTACTAAGGCTGATAAAAATGAAAACTTTCCCTAACAAACATCTCACTAAGAATTGTCAGGTGACCATACATCAGGTGGCCATCAGTTTCCTTTGTCTCAGAGCTAGAAAATGGAGGCAAAAAGTTCTCTGTCCCCAGACTCTTCTAAACTGAGGGACAAGGTGTACGTGCATGTATGAGAGAGGAAGAAAGAGACAAAGAGAAAGGCTTCCTTTCATTGGAACTTAGAAGTAAGGTCTGGAGCCATGAGCTGTCTACAAAACTCCATGGAGGCCCCACCTCTTCCAGTTGAGTGTCATCCTGCCCAGCCACGGGGCACACTATTCAGTGACGCATGCATGTTTGCTGCTGTTGAGTTAGCCACTGTTGCAGTAATGGCGCATTAACCCAAGTCTTTGAGTCCTGATGACAGCTTGCCAGTTAAGTGTGGAATCACAGTTTAAAGTGGGCTCCTCTAAGCAGTTCTGGGATTGACAGAGTTCACGTATGTCTGAGATCAACCATCAGTTCAGTTAGCCCAGAAGTTGTAAAACATCAACTCCAGCTAGCCTGTATCATCCTCCAGGAGTCTCAATCTGGAGACGGTCCGTGCTGTCATGGAGGGAAAGATCAAGAGCTGAGACTGGAAGCACTCTCTGGACCTCTGCTTCCATAACTTGTATCCAAACTGGCTGAAGTACTCCTAATTCAGAATTGAGGAGGCCCAAGGCCAGAGGTTCTGTGGAATCCTACATGTCTCGGGAAGGGATGAAAATGCGATCCATTTTATCAGTGACTAAACTTGAGTTCTTAATACTGAACAACCAGTGTTCAAACAGGAGTCTTCCACCACATTTGTTCAAGTTGATCGTAATTCTGGGTGATCAGGTTGCTTCGGGCTTGTGCAATTCCCAAACTTACCCACAAATCAGAAGAAAATGCTACTGGCTTCATCCTAATAATTAGCTATAATTTAAAATTTGAGTCATAATTAGTAGGATGTTTTAGTAATTCGGCTTTGGTGTTCACTGTGGTGCGTTTGAAGCACACCCTAAGAAACCTCTCTGTGTCATGGGAAAAGTTAAACTAGAGCTTACTGCATTTGCTGCCTCACTTCTCGTCTAGTTGGAGTTATGACAGATTTATTTGCTTTGTGCTTGGCGTCTAAGTCAGTCTCTGAGTCCCAGATCATCTTTTCCTTCTATTATGGCTGGTTTTAAGGTCGATTTGCCACTAATTAGAATCACCCAAGTAGGGAGCCTCAGTTGAAGAGTCTTGACTAATGTGGGAAGACCCACAATAATTACGGGGCAGTTTCTGGGAGCAGCCTAGATGAAAGGGGTATTTCAGAAGGAAGACTGCCTTCCCTCTGGCAGGGTTCCCCTCCCTCCTGCCACTGAGTTGATTTGTCTGGTTGTTGCTTCTTCTGCTGCTTTGCTAATACCAGAGCCAGTGTCTTCAAGCTTTCATTTGGGACTAGGGATCACATGCTCCCCTGTGGGAACCTTCCTGGCTGTGGGCGCTAGACTGGAACTACTGAGGAGCCTCGTCTACTTTGTGACGTGAGAAATTACTGGTTGTTGCCCCCACCGAAAAACAGCTGTTGTGGGAATTATTAAATTCATATATAATTCATAAATTATATATATTCATGCCCCTAGTTCTGTGCTTCTATTCTGACCAAAACGTCCTTATCATTTATTTATATCTTTAACTAATCATTTTAGCATTTTGACATTCTTAATTAAGTTCAATAAATTCTTATCTATTTATTTCTACCATATCATTCATATTAGACCTTCTCTCCACTCAGAATCCCTTAAAATTCTGCTCTTTTGCTCTGCTAACTGTTCCTGTTCATCGTGTTATATAATATAGTTCTATCATTATGAGATATATTTCTTTATATGAGTAATCTATGTGGTATGTTAACATGTAAAATATACATAGTCCACAATAGTAGGAGCTAGAAAGGAGAAAAGTAATAATTTATCATAATATATACTGTATTGAATTATATGTTATATGTTTATATATTCATACATTTATCCCTGATAGCATTGTGCTTATATTTTATTCATAGTGCTTTGTGTATTTTGTTTATTGTGCAATGTTTTATGTTATAGTAATTCAATTTTAGCAGGCTAAACTTAACATTTTTTCACACATAAATGGCTTCTTTGAGTCAAAATTTATTGTAGTGCCAATAATAGAGTAAGAACATCTTATTATTGATATCCTCTCTACATATTCATGTTTATAGTCATTAACATTAAAATATAGTGTAAATTACATTTCTATGGGCATCATTTCTTCTTAACTGTAAGATAAACCCTTAGCCACTCTTGCAGCAACATCTTAAGTCTTTGTATGAAAATATCCTGAATTCTCTTTTGTTCTGCTGAGGATTTTAATGATTGAAAAGCCTTCAGTGCTGTCTAAATATACTTTGAAGATAACATTCCATTTTTCATGGCTGTTGAATTGGTCTCAAGAAATATTCCTTTTGATTGTCATCATTCTGCATGTCCTTTGTCTCTGATTTTCATTTTATTCTTTCCTCTTAAAGAAGAAGGAAGGCCCAAGTGAGGATACTTTAGTCCCATGTAGAAGGGGGGGTAAAATAATCATGGGAGGCAGAAAGAGGGATCTGAGTAGGAGAGAAGATGAGGAAAGGGGGAGCAGGATCAGGTATAGGGGTACAGGCAAGAGGCCCAGAAGGCCAAGAAAATGAATGGAAATATTCACTTGCCAGAGGTAGGTGTTGGTGGGAACCTCTAGAAAGGAACCCGGGATGGGAGAGGTTCCCAGGACTCAATGTGGGTGACATTAACCAAAATGCCCAACAGTGGGTATGTGGAACCTGAAGAGACCACCTCCAGTAGTCAGACAGGGCCCCCAACGGAGGGATGAGGACACCAACCCACCTACAAAATTTTCAACCCAAATTGTTCCTGTCTAAAAGAAATGCAGGGACAAATATGGAGCAGAAACTGAAAGAATGGTGACCAGCCCAACTGGGAATCCATCTCATAAATGGGCACTAATCCCTGACACTATTACTGATGCTATGTTGTGCTTGCAGACAGGAACCTTGCACGGCTCTCCTCTGAGAGGCTCTACCAGCAACTGACTGAGACAGATTTAGATATTCACAGCCAAACATTGGATGGAGGTCGAGGACCTTCCCCTAACAGAAGAGTTAGGGAAAGGATTGAAGAAACCGAAGGGTGTGGCAACCCCATAAGAAGACCAACAGTGTCAACTAACCTGGACTCCTGGGAGAACCCAGGGACTGAGCCATCAACAGAAGAGCATCTACAGGCTGGTCTGAGGCCCCTGGCACAAATGTAGCAGAGGGTTGCCTTGTCTTGCCTTAGTGAGAGAGAGGATGTACCTGACCCTGTAGAGATAGGATGCCCCAGGGTATGGGTATACCCAAGGGGAGCACCCTCTAAGAGGTGAAGGGGAGGGTAAGCTGGAAGAGGAGCAACATTTTAGGATGTAACTAAATAAAACAGTTTATTAATTTTAAAAAAGAACCACATATAACAACTACGGTTGTTAAATGGTCATCTCAATGAACTACACAGCGGACCTATGTAACCACCACACTGATGAAGACACAGAACATTTTTGGCATCACAGGACAATCCTTGTACCCATCCTAACTTCTGTCCACTCCTACAGAAATTAGAAGCTCTCCATAGCAGCCACAACCCTTCTCTCAAATGCCATGAAAAAATACTTGTAGGTTTCACATGTGACTGAAATTATGAGTCATTTGTCTTCCTCAGCTTGACTTTTTTCACTTAACATCTGCTGTCCCATCTATTTTGTAACAGTATTTCTTCCTCTTATGACTGAATGGTACTTTATAGTGTGTATGTATTACTTTTTCTCAATTCATCCATCGTTTTATAGACATGTAGGTTGTTTCTATTTCTCAACTACTGTAACTACAATAAACAGAGGCGTAGTCACATCTCTTCAGCACACTGATTTTATTTCTTTCAGCTATGCACTCAGAAGTGAGATTTTTTTAATTATATGGGACTTCTAATTTTAATTTTTTAAAAATATCTTATTTATTTATTTTATGTATATGAGTACACTGTAGCTGTCTTCAGACACACCAGAAGAGGGCATCAGATCCCATTATAGATGGTTGTGAGCCACCATGTGGTTGCTGGGAATTGAACTCAGGACCTCTGGAAGAGCAGTCAGTGCTCTTAACCACTGAGTCATCTCTCCAGCCCCCTAATTTTAATTTTTGAAGAACCCCTGTACTGTTTCAATGTGTTTTACTAATGCATTTACCACAATGAACTTATCAAAAAAGAAGTGTGAGAATTCTCTTTTCTCCACTTTTATGCCAATACAGTTAACTTTGGTCTTTTAAAAATAGCCATTCCAAGTAGGAAACATAAAAGGTTGTTCTTTAATTACTATGTGATCATTTGAATTTTGAATCCACTTAATTATTTACTTGGTGTTAGGTTACATTCAACGTTTTAACACTGTGAATAGAACTGCCAAGAATGCTCTCGTGTTTATTATTAGTGGGGATAGGTACTCACTACCATTATTCATGAGTCCCAGGACCAGGTAGGCAGATAGTTACATAGGGTTTTGTAAAACAGCTTACCAAATTATAATTCGTTCCCTAATGTATAGCACCTTTGCTATACATACACATATTAAATTTAGTCCTTTTGGTGGAATGTGATTACTTGCAAACTTAATTTGTATTTCTTTCATGAATAGTGACATGGAGCTGTAGAGAGAATATCTTGTGTATTATATAGATGTATCACCTGTCAATTAAAAAGCCTATGGCCTATGGCTTAGGCAAGAAATAGAAGGTGGGACATCTGGGAGGAGAAAGAATTCTGGGATAGAGCCAGGCAAGAGAAAGATTTGTCTGCCTGGAAAGGTGGGGAGATAGATGCACGGTATCTGAGCACAGGTAACCAGCCATGTGGTTGAATGTTGATTAAAGTAAATAGTAATTAAGTTATGATTCTAGTCAGAGAAGAGCCTAGCTATATGGCCAAGGTGTTTATAAATATATTTTGAGTTCTACTCTTATTTTTGAGAGAATGGGGCTAGAAGAATTAAAGACTAACTTTACATGGAGCAGATCTTTTGAAGGCTTACTAATGTATTCTGCATACTTTTTATTGGACTGTCATTAATTATTTTCAGTACTTTAAATATTTACCATTATCTTATGCTCATGACTATGCATCATAAAAAGCTATCATAAGGGGATGTATTGGTCTCTTCTCTCTCTTCAAAGGCTGCACAGTTATACAAGACAAGGGAATGTTACACAGAAGTTCATCTTGATCTGTTCAAGCTCTTCTCAGTGACTCAAGCTTCACATCTCCTTTATTTCAATCATTGGTTATATCTCCTCATTTGTTATAACTATAAAATAGCTTCCTTATAAAGAGTTTCTTTCTAGCTTTGATCTAGTCATGAATGTGATATGTAATCCTTAGCAAATCACCATTATCAATAAATAATTCCCTCCTAATTTTGATCTAGTCATGGAAGTGACTATCAGTAATGCTTGGCTAATAATTTCTAACTAGTGTAATTGTATCAAATACTTGAGATTCCTGGAATGCCTTTCCATGCAAATGAGGCATTCATAGTATCCTCCCCATGATTTAACCATCTAATCATTTCTCCCAATCCAGCCAATGATTTATATCCCTGAAAACTCTTTTCCACTCTCCAAGGTTCATATATAGCCCTTTTCCATCCCTTAAAATGTGTATGCACACAAGGTGTTTCACTGAAGATTGCCTAAAAGAGCTATTTCATTGAGTACCACTTAAAAGAGCCATAACACTAAAATTCTCAGAGAAGGTCTTCACCTCAGCACTCCCAGCCCAACTGGGATCCGGCAGTCTACAGGTTCCAGCAGCTCTACTTCATCCTTCCAGCTTCAAATGCAGTGGCTCCCAGACTCCCTGAAGAAAGAAGTGCATACAAGAAACCACAACAAATATCAAGTTTTGTCCCATATGTGGATTGAATCCGTGTGTGTGTGTGTGTGTGTGTGTGTGTGTGTGTGTGTGTGTAATAATCCCATATATTCAACATAAAAGTCAAAGTAAGACTATTAGGGAAAAGAAAGAAGCCAATTATTCTTTAATTATATGTGGGATGTGACATTATTCCTGGGGAGACCTGAACAAATGTCTACTCTAGCCAGATGGGGAGCTGAGGATAAACCAAAGTAAAGATGCCACCAAAGTTGGTGAAGCAATGAGTTTTATTGATGTCATATCATGTGAGTGAGAGCTTACTTACAGGCACAGAAATTACTCAGACAGTTATAATACCAAGAGCCCACCCCAGCATGAATGACAGCTTATGCAAGTCAAAATATGGAGTATACTGCATTATTTACAAACAGCTCTATTTACAAGCATTGGAAACTGTCTCTTTCAGGCAACTCAAATGATCTGAGCCTCTTCACCATGGCTCAGCCAGTCTGTTTCTTGTAATCAGCTGATCTGGTCTCTACTCTTCCAAGTGGCTTGGTTGGTGTTTGTTTATCCTGATGGCTTGTCTGACTACTGAATCTTCTAAGTAACTCAGCTTGCCTGAGAGTGATTCTTAACAGTCTTTACAGCTTATATATGCTTGGAGAGGGAGGGACCCAGTGAATCTGATCACTTTCAGGTACTTCCTGAAGACTTTAAGTTGTTTACTTCATGAACTTAATGAGTTTACCTGCAGGATGGAGGTTTCACCTCCTTTTACAGCATTCTGTATCTCAATGAGCTATCCTCTAAGATGGAATGTTTTATGTGGTATTATTTTTTATTGGCCATAAAAATATAATTATGTTGTTTCAAGGAAAATGGATGCAATTCAGATCACTACTTTAATCAAATTAAGTCAGACTTATAAAGACAAATAACCCCATTTGGTCTCAAATATAGATCCTAGACTTTATACATACTCATAAATGATTCTATATATACAATATGAAAGCTAAAATGAGATTATCACAAAAAAGGAAGGAGGCAGCTATTTAAATACATGCTGGAGGAGAAATGAAAGTAAATAATTTTCTTTCATTGAATTCACAGTCTAGTTAATATAGGCATAGGTGGCTGATCTGATGGAGTAAGATGAGGTGAAGGCTTGCTTGGGAGAGCAAGGGAAGGTGAAAGCATGCAGAGAGGGCCAGCCTCATATAAGTTTTGAAGGTGAAATGGAAATTTCCATATCATGTGTTAGAGGCCTAAAGGGTGAGAGAAGTCCATTGGGTTGAGATAGAAGTGATGAAGGAAATAATCTTGAAGAAATGAACAGCACTTACAAAGCAGCAGCATGGAAAACATGAGAATTAAAATATAGCTATGCTATATACATATGCATAGATATATACATATACAAACAATATATGTATAAAAATTTATAAATAAAATATGTAGACTATACATATACAACTGTAGTTGGGCATATAGTTCAATCAAATGTGTATAAGATTCCATCTGTTATGAATATATTTGACTGTCATTGATCATAAAACTGTAAAATCACCAATTCACACTACAAATAAGAAGTCACACCTTGGGCCTGAGCACTGAGCAGATCCCAGGCAGCAGCTCTGCCACCAGTCTCACAGAACCCAGACGAAGCAGGCCTCCCAGGAGCTCTAACAGGGCAATATCTTAGGTAAGGAGACAGCAACACCTGCCTGAAATGGGCAGTAACTGGGACCCACTGGGACCCAGGAAGTCACTCCTGAGCACTGGTTCCTTCCTGTCTGCACCTGAGCACTGAGCAGCTCTTGGGCACCAGCTCTAACCCCAGTAGTAACACTACCGGACACAGTTCTGATACAACCAAGATAATAGGAAGGACAGGCTTCAGTCAGAAACAGGGCAAGTAGCACTAAGGTGATCCAGATGGCAAAAAGCAAGCACAAGAACATAAGCATCACCAACCCAGGGTACTTGGCATCATTAGAACCTAGTTCTTCCACACAAGAAAGTCCTGAATTCCCCATATCACTAAGAAAGCAAGATTCAGATTTAAAATCATTTCTAATGATGATGATAGAGGACTTTAAGAAGGACATAAATAACACTCTCAAAGAATTTGAGGAGGACACAGGTAAACAGGTAGAAGTCCTTTAAAAGGAAACACAAAACTCCCTTAAAGAATTACAAGAGAACACAACCAAAGAGGTGAAGGAATTGAACAAAACCATCTAGGACATAAAAATGAAAGTAGAAACAATAAAGAAATCACAAAGGGAGACTACCCTGAAGATAGAAAACCTAGGAAAGAAATCAGGAGTCATAGACACAAGCATCACCAACAGAATACAAGAGATAGAAGAGAGAATCTCAGGTGCAGAAAATACCATAGAAAATATTGACACAACTGTCAAAGAAAACACAAAATGCAAAAAGTTCTTAACACAAAACATCCAACCTCTGATGTCCTGGAATTCCAGCTAGATGCAGTGAAGACACAGTGTCAGAGGCTTATCAATTTACTCCTCCCCCTGCCCTTCTTCTAATATCTCAATGCCCATAATCAGCTTGAAGAAGTTAATGAAGAGTCGGCGCCCCTATTCCCTGGGCTTGGGGACTGAGGTGCTTAATATTGGGTTGTCTTTTTAGGGAAAAGTAGTGGTTTTGGTAGAACAGGGAGGATTAGCTAGGATTTATTGCATAGCCATAACCTATTGGTAGAAATATGTATAATTGTTATTAAGATGAAGTTATAATTTATTAAATGGCACAAATTTTACTTTGATTTCAAATTTAAGGTTTTCATTGGTATGAGCTTCTTATTAATATAAAAATAAGATGAATATTGTTACTCTCATAGGCATTGTGCTTATATAACACATTTATGAATACAAGGCTTAGACCCAGTCCTTCCTTAACTTTTTAAACTGATTTGAGATGATTAACCTGTGAGTTAAGGGCCTATAGCAAATTCATGGCTCTGAGTTTATTGTTAGGGTGTTTTCTATATTTTCTTTAGAAATAGCTGAGAGGAGTTAACAGACAACAATCCAGATTGCCTTACATAGATAGTTGGCTTTCAAAACATCAGAAGTCCACAGAATTGACGTGACAAACATTTCTGTATTAAAGTTCATTTTGATTAGAAACCTGTCTGCTCCTGACAGCTTCCTGTCTTGCATTCTAAGAAGAAATTGAGCATCTTTGGAGTTATTCCAATTTTGGTGAGTCAGCCACTAGGCAAGAATTGCCTCTTTCCATCTACAGACAAATTACTGTCCAGAAAAGGACACACTTGCGGAATAGTCAACTGATTATATCTGCCAAGACAAAGTAATCAGCCCTTAAAAATTCGGCATCACTAGGTCTGTCAGATGATCCTGGGCCAGAAGGCTGAAGATCAGATGCTCCAATGTTTTGTAGTATAGGAACTGTCTAGGTGTTCAGGGGTCTTTATAAATTGGATAAGTTTTAGAAGCTATGATTTGTGCTTCCCATAATTTCAGTTAACTCAGTCATTCTGGATTTCCGACGGGGTTGAAGACTTATAGTCTCATAGCCAATCCTGGCTATTTACTTTGAGAGAAAATATTTGAGAGGATGGTTTTCAGCTGACATTCATTCTAAAGCCAAAAAAAAAAAAAAAAAAAAAAAAAAAAAAAAAAAAAAAAAAAAAAAAAAGCCAGGTTTAGAACTAAGTCTTTTAGTTAGGAGAGATGACAGAGGTTCTGGTTAGTCAACAAAATGATGGACTGGGTATTAGGTCTATCTTGTACTTTACCGACACAAATTGGTATAGTTATGCTATAATTGCATTTTGAGAGAAAAGTTTTATTTTAACGGGAAGGGTGATATGTAGGAGGAGCTAAGGTAGGAGGAGTTAGGAGAGGAAGAGGAGAAGTAAGGAGAGAAGGAGAGGAGGAGCTAGGTGATGAGACAGAGAGAGAGAGAGAGAGAGAGAGAGAGAGAAGGAGGGAGGGAGGGAGAGAGAGAGAGAGAGAGAGAGTGAGAGAGAGAGAGAGAGAGAGAGAGAAACATGGGGGCAAATGTTTGTGTGTCTCTGCCAGTCAAAGATAGTTGATACATCTAGGTTGAGTATTGTTTTACACTTCTGATTGTATGGGCATCTTGTTATTGAGCATTACCAAACTTATAAAGCCTTTGATTAACATTTTAAAAATTGTATAAAAGCAAAAAGGAAGAGGGGGGATGGGATAGGAGTTTTCTAGGGAGGGAAAATGAGGAAAGGGAATGGCATCTGAAATATAAATAAAATATCCAATAAAAATCAATAAATAAAAGAAGTCACGCCTTTATGAAGTTTCCAGTGCACCCTCAATTTACTGAGATTCTATAAATAATCTTCATGTGACGTCTAGTGTGTACCTTAGAGTTGAATACAGGAGATACAGTTGGAATAACAAGCCTTATTTCAGTCTTCAAGAATCTTGTCATACTGTGGCATGTATTCATAGTGTACATATTAACATCTGTCACAGAGAGAGAAGATGGCACCTAACAGAAGCATCTAACTGGAAACAATGAAGAAAAAAATGAATTTAAAGGGAGAACATCTAAATTCAGAACTATAAAATAAAGCAGCCAACCATACAGCCAATGAGCATTATAGGGAAAAAATAGACTGTGAAAAGTCAGGAAAGCAAGCTTTAGTTTAGGGGAATTACACTGAATGGTGATTTATAGTTGTGAGGTACCCAGTCAAGAACTGATAACAATTGTAAAATAAAAGCAATAAGTAGAAATCACATTGTGAAAAATTATAACCCATTATAAACACTTGTACATTACACTGAAGCAATAATGAACAAGTAAATGGATAATAAAAATGTTACTGTTGGAAAAATTGCTTTCATTTTTCATATCTGCACAGATATTTTTATATATTTGTGTTTGTGTATATGCAGATTTTCTCATAATTTTTCTATTCTTTCCTAACTAATCCTGGGATTGTTCTCTCTACCACACTACATTAATTGACCCTTCCATACAGCAAGGAAAAGATTTATTATGTGTTTTATGTTATTCAAAAACTTCAAAACCCATTTTGTTTTATTACATTTTTAAATTTTTTTATTCTTCAACCATCTCATTCATGTATATAATGTATTTTAGTCATTTCTACTCACCATTACCTTCTTTCATCTCCTTTTCTTCTCCCACAGAAACCTTTATTCTTTCCAAAAAGTCCCACATGCTGTACTTCTGGGTATTTTTATGTATGTGACCCACAGAGTTTGATTAGAGTTAGTTGATTGCATACACCTGGGTGGGAAGTTATTCGAGAAGTTATCAGTGGCTACACCAGTCACTCAGCAACTGTCAATAGTCTGTCCAGGAAGTGTGGAGTTTCATAACTCCTGCCCATTCCATGATGAAGTGTTGATGGGCCCAGTCTTGTGTAGGTCTTGTGCAAGGGACAACAGTTACCATGCATTCATGAGTGTAATAAACATGTCATATTAAGATTACATTTTTCTGAAATACACCTCCCCATATTCATAACCTCTCATTCCTTCTGTTCACTCTTTTCTTGATGTTCTGAGAGCCTTGAAGGCAGGTAATAAAGACAACCCATCTAAAGCCATTTTCCTCATAATTTGTCTATTCTCAGCACCTTGACTAGTTATTTGAGTCTCTGCCTTAATTGTCACAGGCTTCAATAAGAAACTACTCTGACAAAAGCTGAGAGAAAGGTTGTTATGTCTTGTAAAAGCCACAACTCTCATATTAAAGGGAATAAGACATGGCTTATTCTAGAGCCATTTTGAGTGACCATAGCCCAGAAACATGGATTTAAGTTATTTCAAATTCCATGTACCGACACAGAAGCAATTTCACAGGGTTATTATAATTTCACAGAACAAAGAAAGTCATAAATCACAGCAACTTTAAAATAAATTGGGTACACCAGAGAGGCAGACACCTCAAGATGGGGGAAGTTTTTTTATAGGAGTAAAATGTTGTCTAATGATATTCTTAGTTCTTGGATTGGTGAAGTTAATGTTCTACTAAGTTAATAGCTCCTAAGTATTAGCAGTTTTTATATCACAGGGAGTTAGTTTAGATACAGAGTAATCTGTATCTAAAGCAAGGAGTAATTCTGGCCCAAGATAAAATAATTAACCTCTGAACCTACAAAATTTTAATCTCTCAACATTACTGAGATTCTAATTGGTCCATTGGTCTCTGCAGACACAAAAACTCCTTCCAAGAATTTTTTTCTTCACAGTCAGACACAAGCCCTTTTCAGGAATTTTCATTCACAGATATAAACATAAGTATTTAGAAAGCTGTTTGGCCACTGCTTATCTAATATTATCTGATGATATCTCATATAATAATATGGGTGTCTCTCTTTTGTCCTCATCCAGGGCCTATGATCTCCCTAACCAGCAGCATTTAACCCAACAAAACCCATATTCTGAGTAGTACTTCCCACCTTAGCCTCAGGGAGGAACTGTTTTAAAACTATTCTGGATAAATACAACCAGTGTGTGCCCAGAATAAAAATGTTGTCTTGTTCCTGGGGATTTTAGATTATCCTCTAAGGTCAAAGTCATTACCGCTAAGGAAGCCTTTTCCAAAGCTGACTTAGACCACCAGATCTGCTGAGGAGACAGGAAATGTGGACAGCTGAAAGCACTTTCAGGTACCCAGTTGTATAGCAGTTAAGCTAAGGGGGCAACCTGAAGGGACTGTTAATAGAAAAGAAATGTTCTTTTATCTGATTCCTTATATGCACTTGGGAGAGCAAGTATTAAATTGTTAAGGTTGTCACTTGTCTGAAGAAGTCACTAACCACATTTTCTCTAGAGTTTCCTCTAATTATCTATCTTTGGGAAATGACACTAGGAAGCACTTGCAGCTTTAAACTGGCACCAGTTTCTTCCACTGATTTCTTGTGTATGGTTTTGAGCTTTTTCAGATAGCAGGTGCTGCCAACACAATTGTCTGACCTGTTTGCTCAAATATAACCATCGGGATTTTCTAACAGCAGACCTGGCACAGAACTGGAATAAAATAAGAACACAAGATTTTATTATCTGATTTATGGATAAGAAGTTAGTGTAGCAAAGAGAAATGTTCTTCTTTATTACAGAAGTTAAAGCACATCACAGGAATTGATCATCATTATACAACCAAAATCTACTAGAAAAGTATGATTCATAGTCATGAAAAATCAAAAGCAAATAGAAAGTAACTGGGACTGAGATGCCTCAATTTAATAAACATTTTAAATCAGCTACAGCAAATATGTGCAGTGAACTAAAGGAAAATATATCCACAGGTTGGAAGAAATATGCATTCTTAATAAGTGAACAGAAATAAAATCTCAGCAGAGAAATAGAAACCTTAAAAATAAACAAATAGAATTTGTTGAAACAGCACACTGTAATGCCTTAAAAGAAAATTCTGTTGCATGGCTCACTAGGAGACTGCAGATGGCCAAAGAAGGGTGCATACTTTAATGAATAAGCAGCAATGGGTGCACACATCATTAAATAAGTAGGTGTGCTCATCAAGTTGAAAATTACTCAGAAACATGGAGAAATAAGGTACTGACTTGCCCACTAATGAGTGTAGATGACTTTTAAAAAGATTATCCTGGAAAGAGTTAAACACAAAGAATGTATACTATAGAACATCAGATATATGAAATGCAGAGAAAAGAGATATACTCTTTGTGATCAATCAGATCAATGTTGTCTAAGAATGGGAAGGGAAGGAAGGCATTGGCAACAGTAGGTAACAAAGTAATTTACCAAGTGATATTTTATACCAACCAGAAATCCTGCATAGGACTGACCTAAGTCCTCTCCACATACCTTACAGTTCTGTAGCTTAGTCTTCTTGTGGGACTCCTAACGATGGGTGCAGATTCTGTCTCTAACTCTGCTGCCTGATTTGGGGACATTTTTTCCTATTGGGTTGCCTCCTTCAGCCTTAAATGGAAAGAAGGTGCCTAGTCGTACAGCAACTTGATATGCCATGGCTGATATCCATGGTAGGCCTGCCCTTTTTGGGAGAGAAATGGAAAAGAAGTGTGGGAATGTGGGAGGGAGAAGAGGGGAGGGGAGATAGTAGGGCTTTGGAGGAGAGGAGGGAGGGGACACTGTAGTCAGAGTAAAATAAATAAATAAATAAGAAATATTTTATAAATTAATTAGAGTAATTGTTACACAGGTGTATGCCCATTTGTCGAAATATTTTAAATGTAACACTTGAAATAAAACATTTTATTCCACATAGATTATAACCAATGTAGTTGATTTTAAAAGGGAAGTATTTAGGTTATAAGATCCCCTGATATTCTTTGTGTGTGATGCATGAGAGTGTGTACATGTGTGTACCTGAGGAAGCAGAGATGAGCATCGACTTTGCCAATCATTCTCCACTTAACTCTTGTTACAAGTCTCTCACTGAACCTGTAGTGTTGCGGCCTGAGCTACCCCACGTTTGGGGGCCAAAATGTCAGGGACCGCTCTGTCAATGTTGGAACGCACACTGCCAAAAGCCTTGGGGGCTAAACTGTTAGAGCCCACACTGCCCCAAGCTGCTCAGGTCCGCGGGTCAGGGTTCAGCAAGAGAGAGAGTGAGGATGGACTCGAAGAATGGAGACCAGAGAGAGTGTGATTCAATCCCGGTTTATTCTTCAGTCTCTCTTCCTAGTCCAAGTCCCAAGTCTTGAGTTCCTAGTCCCTAGTGCCTCCAAGTTCCAAGTTCCAAGTTCTAGTCCCAAGTCTCATCCAAGTACAAGTGTCTAATCCTAGTTGCCTGTCTAGAGTCTCAAGTGCCTAATACCTAATTCCTTGTTCTTCCTCCAAGTGCCAAGTGCCTAATACCTAATAATAATTTCTTCTGTCTGCCTCTAGCCTTTTATGTCTCACTTCTAAGCCATGCCTTTAAGTCACGCCTTTAAGTCAAGCCCTTAGGTCTTGTCTCTAAATCTGATCTCTAAGTTACACCCTTAAGTCACACACCTTTAAGTCTCACTCATCCAAGGGAAGATCCTGGGTATCTAAAGCAAGATGTTATCAGAGTGTGCTCAGCTGTTGTAGGCTATTGTATTCAAGTCTCTTATCAGGGTATATGGCTCAAGATGGATGAAAGGATGATAGCCACCTTCTGTCAGCTCCCCACACAGTAGCCTTCCCATTTAGCCAGATTAGATAGAGAACAAGTTCAGGGCTCCTCCAGTCCTCATCTCCCTTAGTGCTAGAATTACTGGTGTGCACCACCACCAGATACAGTCTTTATTTAAGGGCTGGGGGTCAAACTCAAGTCCTCCATGAGTTGACCCCCAGCCCTTAAATAAAGACTTGAGCAGCAGTCTACTAACTAAACCCTCTCCCCAGACCCCATGATACTGTTTAATGCCTGGCCACATGTCTGCCTTGCAGCTGGGGTCTCTGGAGTGTGGAACACAGTCCATAATGCGGATCTTCAGTGTATGTTTTTCCAGGTGGGAAACAGTGGGGTCTGTGATGATTGCTGTGGGTCCTAGTCTCCTGTGTACCCAGGCACTGCTGATATACTGCTGGAAGTTGTGACTGGGGTTCCCTGGTCCATGCTTCCCCTCAGAGCACTCAGGCAGGAAGGGGAAGGCAGAGCTCAGGACAGGGATGGAACCCAATTTGTTTCTGAGTGAGTGCAGAGAGCATGGAGGGGCTGGGAGAGAAAAGACCTTCTCCAGGAGATTTAGGCTCTGCTCTTAATGGTTCTTAATGACAAAGGCCTCCCCCTCTTCCCCAAATTCCCACACCCCACAGCAGTCTTTGATGAAGAGAAGGTTCTTGCTTGTTCAAACATTTGATGGTGAATGTAAGCACATACATCTTACTCAGGGTGGACCAGGAATTAAATACCTTTTGTGGGAAGAAATGCCCAGGAATGGAAGCTTATTGGCTGAACACTATGAGTCTATCTAGACACCTCATTAGCATGGAGAACTCCAAGTTTTTATGCTACCTGACTGATTGCCATGGTCCTCTCAGTGGGGTGTCATGGTTACACATCCCAGAGCAAGTAGAATTTTGCAGGGATCTGGCTGCACAACTGTAGGAAGAGCTAAGGTGGGAGGAGTAAGGGGAGGAAGAGAAAAAGGAAGAGGAGGAGGGAGGTGAGGGAGAGACAGAGAAATGTAGCACCACAAATGACCACACACATACTGAGAGCACTCCTGGGTAACAACTTATCTAGGTTAGTTAATTGGAAAACATCTATTATTATGTGGGCATATTGTTATTGAGCATTACCAAATATTATTAAGCCTTTGATTAATATTTAAGCATTAGAGTCTCATTTCCTACCAGGCCCACATGGATGACGGGATGGTCTGGGCACAGCCCAGCCTTGTGTAGACATTGGGGAACATTGGCAGAGCCACCTCCCATGCTGGTATCTCATGGGGGGCAGGGCTGGTGTCTCTGGCCACCAACAGTCTGAGCCAAGTGGCCAGCACATTTTGCTCGTGGCCACAGGCCTTGCAAACACATTTAATAGAACATTCTCCCCGTCTGATGCTAAAACTTAGAGATTGAAGTGAGATATGTGTGCCTGAGCCTAACTGGTAGTTGGTTCAGGACAGACACTCACGTTAATCTGGGAGCCTCTGCTTTCAAAAGCCAAAGCTTTTGGAAAACTGAAACAGATGTTTTGATCATGCTAACACTGACATCATAATTACATGAGGTTAGATGTAAACTTATCTACCAAGCTGCATATGTGATTATTCCTTCGGTGAGCTACACAGATTGGACTACCAAAGGAAAATGAGCTTGTGATGCAGCCAGTTATATGCTTTCCTGTACACATACACAGACCCTACCTTAGCTCTCCTAATTACAGAAAGGGACCTGAAACTGAAGTGCTGACAAAGTCCCTGATTCACAGGCTTTCCATGATACTGGAGCTCACCTGTCTCTTATTAACAATGAGAGCAAAGATTCCATTAATAACAAATATATTTGCATGCCATTAAAAGCATCTATAGAAGCACTCTGTGATCTTGTAATCACCCTATGTGTTGAAGAATCTGGGAACTAGAACTTCAAATATTACATGTTCAGGAACCAATAGGATGCCTGGGGGAGGAGCATCAAGAGATAGGGAAAAAATGTGATACTGCCCTCCATCCATTCTCAGAGGAATAGTGGGCAGAAATAATATAACAGTCAGAGACTGGGGGTGGGGAAGTATTGCAGATGACATGGTAGTATACATAAGTGACCCCCCCCCAAAATTCTAGCACGACTTCTTTTAAATATCACAGCTGGGAAATGATACTGAAACTTTCAGGTAAAACCATCAGAGTCCATTACACACTTTATAGAAGAAAAGCATGCAGTAGTGTAGTCTTTCCTTCTGAGGATTGCCAGACAGAAATGCCTGTCACCTGATTTAAATATTTAAATCATGCTTCTAATTCAGGAAGCAATTATGAAGCATCTCTCTTTGGGACTAAAATAAACACATTCCCCAAAGGCTTTACAAAACAACTCCTAACAATTCCATTCTAAATTAATTGTTTCTGATATTTTAGGCATTTGTAAAATTCTCCTGAGCTTTATCTAATTTAATTTTACATGTTCTGCTTCTCTTTCCATAAATCATAAACCATTACCCAATGTTTTTGTAAATCACCCCATTGATAATAAAAGGTGAAATTGTAAATCTGAATACCACCTTTATTTTCTCATTAGGAGGAAGCTGCCCAGTAAACTTCACTGTGTGCCTGCGTAAACATTTTACTTAAGCATTTTGAATATATGTTATCTCTAAGTTTCCCAAAGGAGATTTATATCTAATGAAATAGGACAAATTTTATAGAACTGACTGTAAATATATCTGTAAGTCAAAGTAACCAATGCCCTAGTGCTGCCAACATTTGCAAACCCTTCATTCTGCCACCTCTGCTCTATAGATGTGAAACAATTGCAAGGCATTACCACTTAGCTTGTTGGTTGATGTTTCCTGTTGGATCCAAAATCTCTACTGAAAACTAAAGATTTGGATATCCCAGATTGGACCAAGCAGAGTCTAAGAAATTCAGGTAAGTAACTTGACTGGTCTCTCAGGAGGCTTTATCTTGTCTCTGTTTCAGTAATAAATACTAAATATTTAGTATTAAGTATAAATACTAAAATGAAGACTCTAAAATGTCTAGATTTTTTTCCTCCCAGGCTTTCTGGAGAGATCCAGCAATAACCATTTCAAGATAACAAACTGTCTCTGGGGTTGTTAAGTGTCAGGATCTCATATCTGTGTTTCGACAGCTCCTAGTAGTTTGCTTTATCTTGATGCTCAAGAGGACAGGTTGACATTAAGAACTTTCTCAGTCATGCTGAACTTAGCTCTGGTATGATTTATGTTCAAATACAGAACTTACATTCCCAGGCAGCAAAGACATTCTGTCTGGAATTGGTACTTATTTCTGTTTAAATGGGGTAGAGATAGCATCAGTGGGTGACAGTCTTTATGTTTGTATGCTAGTTTGGCTCAGGATTCCAGGTATGCTTTTGCTTTTCATTGACAGATTTTTCCCTTTGTTTCCAAGTCTACGTTCTCATAAAGAACTACTATAGAATCAAAAATGTAAGGGCTAAGTCTACAATATAGTCACTAGGAACACGTGTTCCTAGTCTTCTAGTAGAAAAGACTTCTAGGTAGCAAACAGATATGCCAGCTTCCCTTCCAAAGACAGAATGCCTAGGTACTCTGCAGGATTCATCAGCAGTCAGATAAGTCAGATAAGTCACACAAGGTGGCAGCATTTCATTTCACATGGAAAGAAAAGATGGGTTTATTTAGTTTAACCTAGTATTTGTGGGCAGAGAAGATTGCTTCCTATTGGCTCATAGCCAGGGTGAGAAAGAACAGCACAATTACAAATAGAATATTCACCTTTCCAGGAAGTGTAGATCACTGTTGATTCAAACAAGAAGAATGGAGAAGTCCTTCGAAGCTTTGTCCATGATCTTCTGTGTTCATCTGAACTGTAAGTAAGCCTTAGGCTTCCTGAAAGGTTCACCACAAGTCTGGTGAAGCAGAGGTCTTCATCCTGAGAGCTCTACCCCCAAGTTCCTGTGAATACTCTAGAAATAAAATGTAAATTCTGAAAATGAACCAGTAACTCATCTTTTCTCTCTCAACAGTGGTGAGTGGTCAAGCAAACACTATAGTGCAGAGACCTTCCATCCTGAATATCTGGGAAAAAGAAACAGCTGTTATCAACTGCACTTATACAAATGCAGCATCTAATTATTTCCCCTGGTATAAGAAGGAAGAACAGAAAGGGTTCACTCTCCTAACAGACATCCGCTCAAATGTGAACAGAAGAAAGGAGGGAAGATTTGAGGTGATACTGGATACAAATGTTAAACTTGTCTCCTTACACATAACAGCTACACGAACAGAAGACTCAGCCTTGTACCTCTGTGCACCAGGCACACAGTGCTCTGCAGGCACCTGCAGTCTGGGTGCAAACGTACAGCTGGGGCTGCAGTGACATTTTTGTCCCTGGACATGTCTTGGATTATAATAGTTTGCTATGAACTAAAACGAATGTGCAGATCTGTTAAGTGACTATAAAATGTGACCTGTAGGGCAATCAAGATAGGTCAGTGAATAGGTACTTTCTACTAAAACTGAGGACCTGAATTTGACTCCTTGGAGCTATCTATGAAAAGGGAGAACCAACTCTCCTTGAAAGTCATTCTCTGACCTCTATTCACACACCATAGCAAGGGGAAACCTGTTCGGCACATGCACACACACACACACACACACACACCAAATACTAATAACAAATGAATGTTTTCTAAATCTCCTTTAAAAGAACTCAGAGAATATGTATATAAAAACCACAATAAATGACATCATTTGTTTATAGATCACATGGATAAATACTGTAAAGATGTTTGTATTATATTCATTACAATTGCTACTGAATTGTAATTCCTTAACAATCTTTTTAAAACTTTAATTTTTTAGTTGTGTGGGTTTGTTTATATGTATGCAGTGCTTGAAGGAAACAGAGGAGAGTGTCAGATCTCCTGGAGCTGAACTTATGGCAGCTGTGGGCTGCCCTGCATAAATGCTGGGAACTAAACCTGTGTCCTCTGCAAGAGCATTCACTGTACAGTCAGTGTACATTCACTAACAGAATACAAAAGATGGAAGAATTTCAGATGTAGAAGATATGATAAAAGAAATTGCTACATTGCTCAAAGAAACTGTTAAGTCTAAAATGTTCATAACACAAAACATCCAGGATATTTGGAACTCTATGAAAAGATGAAACCTAAGAAAAATAGGAATAAAAGATAAAGAAAATTCCCAGCTCAAAAGCCCAAAAAATATCTACAACAAAATCATACATTAAAGTTTCCCTAACCTAAGGAAAGATACCTATAAATGTCTAAGAAGCATACAGAACACCAAAAAAGAAATATAGAGCAGAAAAGAAAATTCTACTACATAATAATCAAAACACTAACTGTATAGAACAAAGAAAGAATATTGAAAGCTTCACAGGAAACAGTCTAAGTAACATATAAAGGCAAACCTATCAGAATTACATTTGACTTCTCAAGAGAGACTCTAAAACCCAGAAGGGCCTGGGCAGGTGCCTTGCAGACCTTAAGAGACCACAAACCCAGACTATTATACCCAGCAAAACTTTCAATCACCATCGATGGATAAAATGAGGAATTTCATTTCAAAACCAATTTAAACAATATCTTTCTATTAATCCAGCCCTACAAAGGATACTAGAAGGAAATCTCCCCAATGAGGCAAACTATACCCAAGAGAACACAAGAAATAAATAATTTCACACCAGTAAAACCAAAAAAACAAAAAGAGAATCACACAAATACACACATGCTCGCACAGACACACAGGCTACGCTCACATACACACACACACACACACACACACACACACACACACACAATAAACACCTAATTTTAGAACTATATATGACTCAAAACAAACAGACATACAAAAACTCCACATCCTCAAGAGCCTCACCCTTGCCCACAGCACACCTAACAACACTCACTTGCCCACAGCACACCTAACAACACTCACTTGCTGATCCCCACACATTTGACTACTCCAGATCGTTCAGATCTATGGGATCTTTCAGTATATGACTTGCTGTATCTGGATTTTCCTTTTGCATCATGGTTTCAAGTCTAAACATTTGTCTTGAAACTGACAACTTTTGTCAGGTTATTTTTTAGTTTTATGAGTACATATATAGAGGCAGGTTTTTTAGGTCACATGGTAGCTTTGCTTTCAACTTTTTTGAAGAACTACCAAAGTGTTTTACAAACTGACTTCATTTTGCATTTCTATCAACAAAAAAAGGTTCCAATTTCTCCACATATTTATTTTCTTTTTATTATGTTTATCCTACTAGATGCTACCAATCTTTCTCTGTGGATCTGAGGAGGTTTTTTTCCTTGAGTGTGAATAATGCTGAGAAGATCTTGGTGTGCTTATTGGATGTTTGTATACTCACATTAGAGAATTTTTATTAAAATATTACACTGCATTAGATTTAAGGATTATTTGGGTTTTGCTCCTTAATTGTAAGATATTTATTCAGTATTCTAAGCCTTTATGACAGGCATGAGTTGCAAATCATTTTTTGCATTCTATGGATTACACCCCAGCCTCCCAACTGCTCCCTCCCAACTTCATGAATCTTCTTCTACCCTTTCCTGATTACTCAGCACTGCTAATATGTATATGCATATAAGTATGTATTGTATAGGTATCTCATTGTATTTATGATTGGTATATAGGAAAGCCACTGGTGTGTGTGTGTGTGTGTGTGTGTGTGTGTGTGTGTGTGTGTGTTAATTTTGTACCCTGCTACTTTGTTGAATATATTTATCAGTTGTAGAACTTTCCTGTTTTGACTTTAGGTTCTTTAAGAATAAAATCTTATCATCTGCAAATAAGAATGCTGTGACTTCTTACTTGCCTATTTGCATCTTTTAGCTGTTTCATTTGTCTTATTGTTGTAGCTAAGATTTCAAGCACTATATAGAACAAGAAAGGGGAGAGTATTATCCTTACTAATTTCAGATTTTACTGGGAATGCTTTGACTTTCTCTTTATTTAGACTGTGTTCACTGTGAGTTTGCTGTATATTGTCATTATTATGTTAAGATGTGTTCTATATCTTATAAATCTATATCATTGGAGATTTTGGATTATGTTAAAGGCTTTTTCTTTTTTATTGGATATTTTATTTATTTACATTTCAACTGTTAGCCCCTTTCCTGGTTTTCCCTCCAGAAACACCCTATCCCATTCTCCCTCTCCCTGCTTCTATGAGGGTGCTCCCTCACCCACCCACTCCCACCTCTCCTCCCTGGAATTCCCCTACACTGGAGCATTGAGCCTTCCCAGGACCAAGGACCTTTCCTCCCACTGATGTACGACAAGGCTATCCTCTGCTACATATGCAGCTGGAGCCATGAGTCCCTCCGTGTGTACTCTTTGGTTGGTGGTTTAGTCCCTGGGAGCTCTTGGGGATCTGGTTGGTTGATATTGTTGTTCTTCCTATGGGTTGCAAACCACTTCAGCTCCTTCAGTCCTTTCTCTAACTCCTCCACTGGGGACCCTTGCTCAGTCCAATGGTTGGCTGTAAACATCCGTCTCTGTATTTGACAGGCTCTGGCAGAGCCTCTTAGGAGACAGCTACATCAGGCTTCTGTCAGCAAGCACTTCTTGGTATCTTCCATAGTGTCTGGGTTTGGTGTCTGCACATGGGATGGATCCCCAGGTAGGGCAGTCTCTGGGTGGCCATTAAAGGCCTGTTCTAAATCTATTGAGCATATGCTTTCAGTACTTGAATCTCCTTATATGTAGATTATAAATGTTGACTTCTGTGTGTTGAACCATCCCTGCATTTCTGGGATGAAATTTACTTGATTATGATGGATAATCATTTGATGTGTTCATAAATTCATTTGTTTGAGTTTTGAGAATTTTTGTGTTTATGATCATCAGAAAGACTGGGCTATAATTTGCAAAACAGAGCTTTGGCCTATTTTGATATCAGGGTGTGATGGTTTGAATATGCTTGGTCCAGAAAGTGGCACTATTAGATGGTAT
Source organism: Arvicanthis niloticus (assembly GCF_011762505.2). Taxonomy (NCBI): domain Eukaryota; kingdom Metazoa; phylum Chordata; class Mammalia; order Rodentia; family Muridae; genus Arvicanthis; species Arvicanthis niloticus. The sequence continues at coordinate 65,417,879 of NC_047660.1, read as the reverse complement.
GGCCTTGTTGGAGTAGGTGTATCACTGTGGGTGTGGGCTTTAAGACCCTTATCCTAGCTGCCTGGAAGCAAGTCTTCTAGCTGCCTTCAGAACAAGAGGTGAAACTCTCAACTCCTCCAGCCCCTTGTCTGCCTGGATGCTGTCATGATACTACCTTGATGATAATAGACTGAACCTCTGAACTGGTAAGCCAGCCCCAATTAAATATTTTCCTTTATAAGAGTTGCCTTGATAATGGTGTCTCTTCACAACAGTAAAACCCTACCTGAGACAGAGGGTAATTTTGGATTTATAAAAAAGAATTTGACAGTGTTTCTTACTTTTTCTGTTTTACAGAATGGTTTGAGAAATATTGCTGAAGTCTTTGACATTTTGTAAAATACTGCACTGAAGCTATTTGCTCCTGGGCTTTATGTTTTGGTTGTAAGATTTTAATTATTGCTTCTTCTATCACATTAAGGTGTTTTGGGTCTATTTAAATCCTCTAATTCCTTTAGAAATTTATCCATTTCTTTTAGAATTTTTTTAGTTTGACTTAATACAGATTTTAAAGTATGTCCTTATGATTTGCTGAAACTTGTCAGTGTCTGGTGTGATATCTCCCTTTATTTCTATTTTATTATTTGGATCCCCTCTGTCCTTCTTTTAGTTGATTTGGCAAAATATTTATCATTTTTTAAGACTTTACAAAGAATACACTCTGATTCATTGATTCTTTATGTGGTTGGTTGGCTGTTTCTATTTTATTAATTTCAGCCCTGACTTTTGATTATCTCTTCCAATCACTTCTTGAGTGTTGACTGCTCTTGTTTTTCCAGGGCCTTCAGGCACATCATTAAATTACTAATTTGAGAGTCTCCAAGTTTTTTAATTTTTGAGATTATAAAATAATGATATTTCAATCTTTCCTCCCTTCAAAACCTCCCATATACCCCTCCCTGCTCTCTCTCTAATTCATGTGTCTTTTTAATAGTTGATATTGTATGTATATGTGTGTATATGTATTCCTAAATGTAACCTGCTTAGTCTGTTTAATGTTATTTGTATGTATGCTTTCAGGGATGACAAGAGACAACCAATTGCTGTGCTCTTCCATGAGAAACTCTATTTCCTCCATTCCCAGCATTCCTAATTTGCTTGTAATTCTTTATGTAGTATTGAGGCTTCATGGCTTTTCCCTCTGCAGTTTGGCCAGTGCATTGATGTTGTCCTTTTCACATTTGGGAACCCATGTGGGTGACACTTTGTGTATGTAGCTTATGACATTTCTAGAAGTTCAAGTCTCACAGCAACTCCCTGATCTTCTTTCTGATTCTTTTTACCTCTTCCCACAAGTATACTCTGAGTGTTAGGTGCAGGAGTGTTTTGTACATTTACATTGGAACTGGATTCCACAACTCTTCATTAAAGTTTTCTGTGGTAGTTTCCAACTGTTGCTAAGAAATTTTTCTTAATGTAGGGTAAAGACTACATTTATCTGTGAGTATAAGGATAGACGTTTAGATTGTAGTTAGGTATTATGCCAGTTTAGTAAGATGGTAGTTATAGAGTCTCCTCCAATATCTATGACTTCACCAACTGAGTAGCTGGCTAGATTTGCAGCACCAGGCATAGTTCCTCTCTTTTTGAACAAGTCCTAAGTCCAATTAGAGAGCTTTCCACTACTACCAACGTATGCATAACACTACCGAACCCATAAGGCTATTATACCACGCTGGTGATTGACATAGTTCATAGGTGTCATGGCTGGGTAGAACTGTTGGTTGCCTCCCTCCTTTAGATGCTTGCATGGTGCCTTCTGATCCTCATGGAGAAGATGTTCAAAATAGTTACACCTCAGAAACCTTTGGGCACTGTTTCTGGAATGCATGGAGTTTCATCAATAGGGACTTAGCTTCCCTATTGGAATGGGAAGAGTGCAAACAAAACCAAAGGCAACAGCAATAGTCTGTATGCTTTAGGAGTCTCTTGGGAAGCACTGACCAACAACTCAAAAGAGGGCTTTTTGTGTCTGGTATTGAAGATTTTGTAAAGTGTTATTTGGATCTTGGAGGGAATGCCATCAACACAAATGAGAAAAGTTCATCTAAATTAAATATGCATATTTATAGACAGAATTATGTCTATCATACTTTTACATTTTCTATGTATAGTATGATTATGGCATTTTCAGACAACCCTGTTAGTTTGCCCTTTCTTTAGTCACCCTCTTCTGCTCTCCCTAAAGAGTTTCCCTTTTCCCATCTCCCCTGTTGGATCACTTGTACCTATTGTTCCCTCTTTCCCTTCTACCACTTTCTTCTGAATACATAGAACTTCATACTTGGCATTTAGCCTCTCCCTCTTTACCATTTTCCTGATCACATTTCTTATACCCTGTTATTCTTCTCGCTATTGCTCCCAACAACTCTATCCTGACAATGGCCCTATCCTAATTTTCTGGGTCATGCAGAAACAAAATATGGACTTGATTCTGAGTATTTGGAACTTGGAGACTCCAATGGGAAAATATGAGATCTTTATCTTTCTTGGAGTGGGTTACTTCAGTAAATACCATCTTTTCTGATTCAATTCTTTCACCTGCAAAGTTACTGATTTTGTATTTTTTTTTTTACCACTGAATAGTATTCCAGGCTGCACATGTACCACAGTTTCATTTTCTACTCATTGGTTGTAGGACATTTAGGCTGTTCTTATGATCTAGTGACTGTGAATAGAGCAGCAATGAACATGGCTGAGCAAGTGGCTGTGGAGTGGATGTCAAGTCCTTCCGGCATGTACCAAGGAGTGGTATAGCTGGGTTATATGATAGATTACTTTTAGCTTTTGTGAGAATTCTTCACACTGATTTGTATTGTGGCTGCATCAGTTTGCATTCCCACCAACAGTAAATGAGGGTTTGTGTTACAACATATGTATGTAAGTTTCTTGTATTTTGTGTTTGTTTGTTTTCTAAAGGTAAAGAAAGCGCATGGAGTTGGGTGGGTAATTAAATGGGGAAGAGGATCTGAGAGGAATTGGGAGAGAGGAAAAGTATGATCAGAATATATTATATGAAAAAAGTTAATAAAAAATTTATACTAAAAAAGTCAAAACAAACTCCAAATAAATCAAATAACCTCCATTAATAAAATCATAATGCAGTCATCTCAATTATTACCCAAAAGTATTTAATTGGTGATCATCATTTATTTACAACAAAAAAAAATAAATTCCTAATTAATTAAGACTGGAAGAAAATCACTTCATGCTAGTAAAGGTCACACTAGACACAAAGCAGTAGCAAAATATCATTGAGTTCACTGAAGTAAGCTCAAAGAACAATCTTTCCATTAAACAATGTACTGACAGTCCTAAAAGTTGTAATGCCTACAAAAGAAGGGTTATAAATACTTTCATCAAATGATATAATGCAGTACAAAGAAACCAAAATAATCTATGTATGTGTTGAATCACTCACTAAATTAGCCTGCAATGCAATATTTTAAATCGGCATTTAACTGTAAATAAGATAACCTAAATTAACTTTCAAGATCCATAAAACAAAATTAAAGGCCAAAATACATAGCGATAATTTTTTAAAATATTTGCAAGGCCAAAGTATAAAAATATATAAAGCATTACTAACACAAATCAAATATCTAATAAGTGGGAGAATGAACCATGTTCGTGAAGTACATGATGCAAAGACAGTACTACTAAGTCAGCAGTTTTCCTATTCCATTAATATTTGATAGAATAGCACATGCATATAGACTATGAAGCATTATAAACATTTTCAGAGCAGTGCTCTTCATTCAAGCAAATATAAATGCAATGTGAATATCCACTAGACAGAATTAATAACTGAACATGATACAGAGAAATAATAAAAGGAATGTCTGAGTTAAAATGGCCACGTCTGGAACACTCCAAAACTAACATAAAGAGCTCACAGATGGGTGTAAGACAGCCAAGCTGAGCAGATAAGAGAAAAGACGGGGCTCTGGGAAAAAGTCAGTGTGAAAAGCCCAGCTGGCACCTACCCATAGAAGCACAGGCAAACAAGAACATTGCTTCTCACATAGTCTTGCTTCTAATGCAGCTAATTATATCGGACCAATGACAAAGCCTCCACCTGTTCCAGAAAGGATACCACTCCAGTCTATAGCAGAGTCAAGGGGCTTAGCAAGGGGTGAACAAGAAAAATCCAGCCACGTATTGGTAGCTGTGAAAAATCTACACATAAGTCAGGTGGACTATAAACAACAGATAGATTAATTAATAGTTCCTAGAGACCTCTTTCAAAGGCTGGGGACCAGCACCACTTGCAAGATTCACAACCTGCTATGCAAGTACAGGCTAGAGGCCAATAAACAGCCTAGGGGAACATCTAACAAAGCAAATTCGAGAGGCACAGAGGGCTTCAAAATGTGACTGTTTCCCTAATAGTTGAGGGAATACATATCATCATCACCCCACCAGAGCATCGATGCTCCTGTCTCAGCCCACAGTAAGCCCAGAGAAACAAACCAGTCTCAATAGAAATGACATCAGCCCTCGTCCTGAGATCCAGTTCTTGAAGTGAGTCTTAAAACATCCCGGACAGGTCATTCCACGGATTTTTCTCTCACTATCCCTCACACTCTCAGGAGTTTCTCTTCCTTTTCCTTAATTTCTCTCCTGTCTTTACATTTCCTTAACGAAGTCTGCCTTTACTTTGCTATTTCCACACGTGGCCGCGTCTTTTGTTATCAGCAGCAGCTGAGACAGTAAGTCACATACTATGCAACTAGATGAGTAGTTGCCTAAAGCGGCTTTCATGGGCAAAAAGCATCAGTGACTGCTCCCGTGGAAAGAGTCCGTTAGAGCAGTCTCTCTCTCTCTCTCTCTCTCTCTCTCTCTCTCTCTCTCTCTCTCTCTCTCTCTCTCTCTCTCTCTCTCTCTCTCTCTGTACAATTTTTATTAATTATTTCATTCGTTTACATCTCAAATGACACCCCACTTCCTGGTTACCCCTACACTACCCTCCCCATCCCACATCTGGCCTCCCCTCCTCCTTGCCTGTATGAGAGTGCTCCCCCACCCACCCACACTCCCACCCCGCCATTCCAGCATCCCCATACTCTGAGGCATCAAACCTCCCCGGGACCAAGGGCCTCCCCTCCTGTTGGTGTTGGGCAAGGCCATCCTCTGCTACATATGTATCTGAAGCCAAAGATCCCTTTCGGTACACACCTTGGTTGGTGGTCTAGTCTCTTATTGAACTGGGTGGTCAGGCCAGCCTATGTTGTGCTTCCAATGGGGTTGCAACCCCCCTCTGTTCCTCCAGTCCTTCTGCCAGCTCCCCCACCAGGCTCTCACAGTTCAGTGTGATGGTTGGCTCCAAGCATCCACTTCTGCATTGGTCAGTTGCTGGCCTGACCTCTCCAGGAACTGCCACACTTGGTTTTTGTCAGCAAGCACCTCTTGACCACAGCAACAGTGTTGGGTTTTGGTGTCTGCAGACATAATGTACCCTCAGGTGGGGCCATTTCCCAATTGGCCCTTCCTTCAGTCTCTGCTCCATTTTTTTTTTTTTTTTTTTTTTTGTCCCTGTTCTTCCTTTGGACAGAAACATTTCTGGGTTAAAAGAACTTTGAGATGGGTAGGTGGCTTTATCCCTTGACCTGGGGCCATGCCTATCTACTGGAGGTGGTCTCCATAGGTTCTATCTCCCTCTTCTCTGCACATTACAGCTAAAGTCAGTCCCACTGGGTTCTGGGAGCTTACTGATACTCTGGTGTGCGGGACCCACCAGTGGCAATTCCCAAGTCCTCATGACCCTGCTACCTATTTTTATTCGATTTCCTGACCCTCTGTACCTCTCTGCATTGTCCTCCAGATTCTGATACTGTCACCTTTATTTCCTCCTTTTCCTCCTCCTGCTCCTCCTCCTCCACCCTTCTCACTCCCTGTTCCCCTTCTCCTTCCATCTCCCACAATCATCCTGTTCCCCCCTCAGTGCAGTACTGAAGCATTCACCCCCTGATCTTCCTTCCTTCTACACTCCATATGGTCTGTAGATTGTGTCACATACATTCTGACCTTTTGGGTTAGTATCCACTTATTAATGAGTACATACCATGTGAGTTCTTTTGTGATTGGGTTACCTCACTCAGGATATTTTCTAGTTCCATCCATTTGCCTACGAATTTCATGAAGTCATTGTTTTTAATAGCTGCGTAGTATTCCGTTGTGTATATGTACATTTTCTGTACCCATTCTTCCATTGAGGAATGTCTGAGTTGCTTCCAGCTTCTGGCTATTATAAATAAGGCTGCTATGAACATAGTGGAACATGTGTCCTTGTTAAATGTTAGAGCATCTTCTGGGTATATACCCAGGAATGGTATAGCTGGGTCCTCAGGTAATGCTATGTCTAATTTTCTGAGGAATCATCAGACTGATTTCCAGAGTGGTTATACCAGTTTGCAATCCCACCAACAATGGACCAATGTTCCTCTTTCCCCACATCCTTGCCAACATCTGTTTTCACTTGTGGTTTTGGTCTGAGCCACTCTGAATAGTGTGAGGTGGAATATGGGAGTTGTTTTGATTTACATTTCCCTGATGACTAAGTATGCTGAACATTTCTTTAAGTATTTCTCAGCCATTCAATATTCCTCCATTGAGAATTCTCTATTTAGCTCTGTACTCCACTTTTTAATAGGGTTATTTGGTTCTCTGGAGTCTGCCTTCTAGAGTTCTTTGTATATTTTAGATATTAGCCCTCTATCAAATGTAGGGTTGGTAAATATCTTTTCCCAATCTGTTGGTTGCCATTTTGCCTAACTGATAGTGTCCTTTGCTTTACAGAAGCTTTTCAATTTTATGAGGTCCCATTTGTCAATTGTTGCTCTTAAAGCATAAGCCATTGGTGTTCTGTTCAGGAACTTTTCCTCTGTGCCTAGGTATTCCAGGCTTTTCCCAAATTTTTCTTCTATTAGATTCGTTGTATCTGGTTTTATGTGGAGGTCCTTGATCCACTTGGACTTGAGCTTTGTGAAAGGAGATAGGTATGGATCAATTTGCATTTTTCTACATGCTGACCTCCAGTTGAACCAGCACCATTGGTTGAAAATGCTCTCTCTCTCTCTTTTTTTTTTTTCTATTTAATAGTTTTAGCTTCTTTGTCAAAGATCAAGTGACCATAGGTATGTGGGTTCATTTCTGGGTTTTCAATTATATTCCATTGGTTTACTTGCCTGTTTCTGTACCAATACCATCAAGTTTTATCATTACTGGTCTATAGAGTAGCTTGAAGTCAGGGATGGTGATTCCTCCAGAAGTTTTTTTTTTTTTTTTTTATTGATAAGAATAGTTATTGCTATCCTAGGTTTTTTGTTATTCCAAGTGAATTTGAGAATTTCTCTAACTCTTTGAAGAATTGAGTTGGAATTCAATTCTTTGAAAAAGATGGCCATTTTTACTATATTAATCCTGCCAATCCATGAGCATGGGTGATCTTTCCATCTTCTGAGACTTTCTTCAATTTCTTTCTTCAGAGACTTAAAGTTCTTATCATACTGATCTTTCAATTGCTTGGATAGAGTCACACCAAAGTATTTTATATTAGTGGTGACTATTGTGAAGGGTGTCATTTCCCTAATTTCTTTCTCATCCCTTTTATCTATTGAGTAGAGAAAGGCTACTGATTTGTTTGAGTTAATTTTATATCCGGCCACTTTGCTAAAGTTGTTTATCAGCTGTAGGAGTTCTCTGGTATAATTTTTGAGGTCACTTATGTATACTATCATACCATATGCAAATAGTGATAACTTGACTTCCTCCTTCCCAATTTGTATCCCTTTGATCTCTTTTTGTTGTCTAATTGCTCTGGCTAGTACTTCGAACACTATATTGAATACGTAGGGAGAGAGTGGGCAGCCTTGTCTAGTTCCTGATTTTAACTGAATTGTTTTGAGTTTCTCCCCACTCAGTTTGATGTTGGCTAGTGGTTTACTGTATATTGCTTTTATTATAATTTAGGTTTTCCCCTTGAATCCCTGATCTCTCCAATACTTTTAACATGAATGAGTGTTGTATTTTGTCAAAGGCTTTTTTCGAATCTAATGAGATGATCATGTATTTTTTTTAAATTTGTTTATATATTGGATTATGTTGATGGATCTTCATATATTGAACCATCCCTGCATCCCTGGGATGAAGCCTCCTTGATCATGATGGATGATCGTTTTGATGTGTTCAGTTTGCAAGAATTTTATTGAGTATTTTTGCATGGATATTCATAAGGGAAATTGGTCTGTAGTTCTCTTTCTTTCTTGGGTCTTTTTGTGGTTTAGGTATCAGTACAACTGTGGCTTCATAAAAAAGGATTGGGTAGTGTATTCTATTGGATCAACCACGAGCTAAGGCTGGTCTTCAATAGCAACAAAAACAACAGAAAGCCCACATACATATGGAAGCTGAACAACTCTCTACTCATAACAAATGATACCAGAATATTTATTGTTCTCTTAGATCAGCTTTGATTCTCAACACCTTGAGCACAGCAGTAAAGAATACTAGATGAAAAGTTCTAATTTTGGTCTGATCTCCTGTATTTCTATTTTCTATTCTCAACCCAACCATTTTTCTTTTCCCATGGACTGGCATTTAGTGACTGTTGTTACCTGACAAGCTGGCACACAGTAGGAGCATAGTGAATATGCATTAAGTATGATTATGTTGTTAGCATGTCATGCATTGTTACATTATCACAGCCAGGCATTCCTAGTCTACATTTATGATTTTAGAAGATGAGGGATGAGAGTCAGTGTGGTGTTGAATCTTGAATATACCTTTAGCATTGCACTGTTGTATTCAAAATATCCTCTGCTTAACCATGAGCAGAGTTATTTAGAATCACTGCATATAACCTCTCCTTGTCCCATGATGGAAAAGCATCAACTACTGAATTCACCTGCTAGATTATTGCTCAGTGCTTAATCTGCCAAATCCCATGCCTTGTGATAAAGAACATGGGCTTGGAGTTGCTTTGGGCAAATTTCAGAATGTAAATAAAAAAAATTTAGAAAGAAAAAGGAAAAAGAAACCAAGAAACACAAAATGAATTTGGTCCTTGTGAAAATATCAAAGAAATAATTCTGAATTCCCAAAACCTGCAAATAATTCAGTCTTTCTTAGAAGACAGTAGCATGAAGCTCTCCACTGAAACTTTTTATTAGAGACAGGGACCATATCAAAAACAAATCTTTTTAAATTAATTATTTTGTTTATTATTTTATTTATTTATTTATATCCCAAATGTTGCCCCCCTTTCCCAGAGTTCATCACTCCATCACCCTTCCCCCTTGTGTTGAGGGAGATATTTAAAACGCCAGCACACTCTCTGGCTTGTAGTTATGCAGCTGCCATGTTCCCAATTAGGCTAGGCTTGAAGTCACTAGCAGCAGCGTATTCTTGCTGCTGAGTGCCAGTCCACAGGCTCAGGCAGCCAGAGACACCAGCCCTGCCACCCATGAGATTCCAGCTTGGGAGATGGCTCTGCCAACCTTCCACACTGTCTTCACAAGGCTGGGCTGAACTCAGACCATCCCAACATCCATGCGGTATCTGGTAGGAGTGAGACTCTAATGATTAAAGATTAATCAAAAGCTTTATATGTTTAATAATGCTCAATTAATAACATGCTCACATAATTAGAGGTGTTAACCAATTAACTAACCTAGATATAAGTTGTTACCCAGGACTGCTCTTGATCCAAGCATGGTTCTCCATCCTCCTACATCTCTGTTCCCTTGTGCCTCCTCTTCCTCTCCTCTTCCTCTCCTTACTCTTCTTCTTCCTCTCCTTACACCTCCCACTTTAGCTCCTCCCGACTTGTGGGGAAAATATGTTACTACACCCTTGGCCTCTGAGAGGGTACTCTCCCCAACCCAGGGGCATCCCCCTTCACTGGGGCATCAAGTCTCTACAGAATTTGGCACATCCTCTCCCACTGAGGCCAAACAGGGTAGTCTTCTACTGCATATGTGCCAGGGGCCATGGACCAGCCCTGCATGCTCTTTGGTTGGTGGCTCTGGTTCTGGGAGCTCCCAGGGGTTCAGATTAGTTGACCCTGTTGGTCTTCGTATGGGGTTGCCATCCCCTTCACCATCTTTAATCTTTCTCCTATCTCTTCCATAGCTATTCCGACTTCAGTTCACTGGTTGGCTGTAAGTATCTACATCTGTCTCAGTCAGCTGCTGGTAGAGCCGCTCAGGGAACAGCCATGCTAGGCTCCTGTCTGCAAGAACAACATAGAATTAGAAATAGTGATAGGGTTTGGTGCCGACCATGGGATAGATCCCAAATTGGGCTAGTCACTGACCAGTCTCTTCCTTCAGTCTCTGCTCCATTTTTGTCCCTGTATTTCTTTTAGACAGGAACCATTCTAGGTCAAAGTTTTTGAAGGTTGGTTGGTGACCCCATTCCTCCAATGGGGGCCCTGTCCATCTACTAAAGGTAGCCTCTTCAGGGTCCATCTCCCCCATTGTTGAACATTTCAGCCCCACTGAGTTCTGGGAGTCTCTCACATCTTGGGTCTCTAGGACTTTCTAGAGGTTCCCCTTACCCCCACCCCAGGCAGCTGCATCTTTCCCTTCATTCTCCTGGCCCTCTGGGCTTCTCTCTTGTCTCCCCCTATACCTGATCCTGACCCCCTTCCCCTCTCCTTCCCCTCTTCCTCCCCTGTCCTACCCAGATCACTCCCTCCCTCTGCCTCACATGAACAAAATAATCAAAAATAAATCTTGAGCCTGAAGCTGCACCCTAGGTCCTGGTTCTCAGGAAAGGAATTTCCGTGAACAGTCACCAGAGGGGGCTGCAAGCCTAAGCTCCTTCCAGGGAAAGCCAAAGTTGCCAGTGAGTGTACAGAGAACTAATTTCATCCCTCTTTCATTCTATCATTTTTAAGCACTTCGTGAATGTGTACATAGCTTCAAATATGTAGGAAAAGTTCGTTGCCAAAGACCAATGTAAACAGGTGAGCCCAGTTCTTACCCAGGGAAAGTAAGGGGAGGAGCAAGGTGTGGTAGTACAGCCTCATCTACTTGAAAACTAAGGTTCTAATGACTTGAGTCCATGAATATTTTTTAATAGATTGTCTTTCTTTTCTTTTTTGTTTTCTTTCTGCAGTCTCATACATGTACACAATGTACTGTAATTATATTCACCACTTCCCCATTATCCTTTTGTTAACCCCTTTCCTTCTTAATGGCTACATCACTGAAGAAAATCACACACACACCAGCAAACATTGCAAGTCATAGCACCTCCAAAAAGTAAACGTGGGAGTAGGATTCGTGGGCACTAAGAATTTGGGAAAACCTGAGCAATATACTGGGACTTTGTCTCAAGAAAAAAAATCTTACTTGGATTGGAGTAGTTCAGTGATACATCACTTGCCTAGCATTCAGCAAGGCCATGAGTCAATCCCCAGTTTGACAAGCCATCTATATGACAGGTGATTAATATAGAGTTCAGTTTTAATTAACCAAAAAAAGTTAATTTAATTAACCAAAAAAGTTCAATTTTGTAACAGAGAAGAAGGAATTATTTAAACTTTCCCATATTCTAGTAGCCACGGTTGAAAAATTAGATCAAGTATTCCTACCTTTCCTATCCAATGGCATCATTTCATTTTCTTCTCAAAATCGTGTCTTCTGACCCTTATTCCTTTCTTTTTCTCTTTACTACCTTCAGGGCATATCACACTAAGTATGGCTTGAGATGGGGAGATATGTGTTAGAGTGGGGGAATTCACAAACATAGTTGTAGGCAAGCAAGTCACTGGTGTCTGATAGGACCAGAGTAACCAGCAATTCCAGTTAGAAGAAATAGAACACGGACTCTATTGTAGGCGCCCACAAAGAGGCTAATGCGTCAAAGACCTTTATAGTGGCTCACACTTTAACTTTTTTCTGCCATAATGAGAACAGCAATATTCTGCACTTATGTTGCAAATAATTTCATCTACAGTACTATTTTAACTGGTAATTTTGATGGAAAAAAGAAGTTGGTGCCTCTAAAAGTTAAACTGTATATTTCTGCTTCTAAGACTTATGTATTGTTAATATAAGTAAGAAGTCTCTTCTTACTCTAACAGCACAGAGATCAACAGGATTTCCCGAAATAAAGAGCAATTCAGACCATCTCGGTGGAACACTAAACCATGGAGGGTCACTGAGATTTGCCTTTCATATAAATAAAGGGTGTATAGTTTCTCTCAAAAGGTTTGGTGCATTTGAACTCAGGCTTGTTGAGTCTGAAACTTGAAAGGATCTCAACTGAAACTAAAATTGGGGGTTATGTAGGGAAAATATTTTCATCTTCTTTTAAACTTTATATTTAAACCTGAGAGGTGGAGATAGACCCAACCAAGAGGCTCTTGACTGGAGCCACCCACAAAGAAGGCTTCCTGAGGTGGGTGGGGCAATGCTGGCAGCTGCTTGAGACCTCCTATCATTACATCAGACACAGATTCTGAGCTCAGAGCCCCAGGTCAGCCATTTGATCTTAACTATGAAGTTTGTGAGTGGAATTGCTATTCTCCTGTCTTTGGGTAAGTGTTCTGAGCCTAAGGAAGGATGACTTTTGTTCCTAAAGACAACAAAGATGCATCTGCTACCTCCACTTCTCCCGCTGTGCTTTTCCAAACTGCTGGAGAGACTCGGTGATTGTTTCATGAATCTGGGCAATACAAGCATGAGCCATTGTATATTAGACTCACAGACAGGAGCTCTGGGCTCCTGGAGTGCAAGGAAAGTGCAAAGTGGGCAACTTATCCTTGACTGTGTGATTCTGCATAGCTAAGGGGTAAATATCAGCAATGTCCTCAGATCTGAGCAACACAGCAGTCAAGAGCGGAGCTCGGGAGAGGAGCTCTGGGGTTTTGTGAGCCTGACGCCTGGGCACTCTGATACTTGAGGGTCCAAAGCTGATCTATTATTTTTTTTTAACTCCTTAGGTATTGTGGGTAATGCTAAAACTACACAACCAGATTCAATGGAAAGTACTGAAGGAGAAACGGTGCACTTGCCTTGTAACCACACCACGATCGGTGGAAATGAGTACATTCATTGGTACCGACAGGTTCCTCTTCAGGGTCCAGAATATGTGATTCATGGTCTACAACAAAATACAACCAATCGTATGGCCTTCCTGGCTATTGCCTCTGACAGAAAGTCGAGCACCTTGATCCTGCCTCATGTCAGCCTGAGGGATGCTGCTGTGTACCACTGTATCCTGAGAGTAGCACAGTGTGACAGACAGGGCTGCACCTGTGCAATATCTGCCTGGGGGGAGGGGGGGAGCAGTGGCACCCATCTCAAGAGGACTCTGTGCAGCAGTGAGTAATGAGCTCAGCGGGAACCTGGGAAGGCAGTGAGGAACCAAGAAGGAATGGCGAAAGGGATTCTGGGACTGGGCAAAAACAGCTAATAGTCGTGGAAAGATGGACATGTTTGCATGGCAGCTGATGCTACAGTTTCTAATCCTGCAATAAGAAAGGGATGAGAGAACTGGAGAGATGGCTCAGCCATTAAAGGCTAGGCTCACAACAAAAAATATAAGAAGGGGATGAGAACTTCCGAGTTTTTCCTTTAATAACAACAAAACGATTATTTCTGTGTAAACAAGTAAAAGTGATGAGAAAATCCTTTTGGAGCCATGGAAGTGTCCAACACTATAAACCTATCACTCCATCCTTCAAACATCCCTGAAATGGAAAGAAGCCTTGGCTTTCTTCCGTTTTCTCTTAAGAAAAATTAGATATTATTTCTGTTGCTCCCATATGTTATGCAGTCCAAATAAACAGTTTTCGAAGCAACAGATAGTTATTTCACTTTTAATCTGAATTGAAATATTTTCATTATTACATAAAAAAATTATTTTCATCATTACTCAGGTAAAAACAGACACTCTTCTCGATCCCTCTTCCTATTTAACTCCCATAATAACCAACTTTAACAGTTTGAAGTATATCCTGGCAATGACAGAAACAGAAGTGCAGCACATACTTTCTGCTGCTTACTTTTATATTTTCATTTAAAATTGTTTGGCATATATTTCTTTTTGATAGCCAAAAATGACTTCATACTGTGGATAAATAATGGTTTCACATGCTTGATTTTAACATTTATTTTTTTTAGATATAATAAATAGAGTTGTAATTTTACACATACATGATTGATAGATACAGATATAGATGATTGCTTGTTAGATAGGTAGATAGATAGATAGATAGAGATAGATGATTGATTTTATTAACAAGAAAAATATCAGATAATCTATGAAATATATAAAATATACAGGAATCATTTGACGACATTCAGTGTTGAATTTTTATTTATATTTTTTCATAAGTTAAAATAGAAGTGAATGTTCTTAACCTGATAAGTCAATTTCATAAAATAAATAATTTCATTGAAACTTATTGAGGTGAGTCTGAGGTCACTCAAGCCAGTCTCAGGAATGTGGGAAAGTTCTGTTCTCATCACTTGTACTCAGCATTGTCCTGAAGATCTGCTCAGTGCAATGAGACTAAAGGAAAATTGGTTCAACCTTAAGTAGAGAAGAAGGGAAAATGTGTGATCCAGAGCTCCTGAGGAAAAAACTACAGAAAGTCAAATGCTATGCTAATGAGCTTCTGGAAGACTTTAAAGTCTGAGCAAGGGTTCACAGAAGGCATCAATGATAACACGGTTGAAATAAGAAAGACTAAGTCTGTCCTCAGGGTGGACAGTCATACCCAAAGTGTAAGCCGTGTACATTATTCTCCCACAGCAAAGTTTGGTAAAGGTGGAAATTGTTCATCCACTCTGGAGCTCCCACAGAAGCGAAGTATGGCTGAGAGACACAACACGATGGCTATAGCTGTAGTGTCCATTCAGAGCCTTCAAGACCAGGGGCTTCCACAGCATCAAAATACAGTGGGGGTTGGGGTGCCAAGGGGGTGGTACAGCTACAGTGCCTGCTCAAAACCTGCCAGACTCAACACTCAGGTGTGGTTGAGAAAGAGATAATAACAGTAGCTTCAGCCCAGAACCTGTCAAACCCAAGTAGCCATACCAAGTGTCAAGTGCAAGACATCCCTTTGACCTAGGTCAGGTCAGTTTGAGCTAGATACACTAAACCCATTAGGGTGGAGAGATGCACAGTGCCCCCATGAACACATCCCAGGATGAGAAAGCAAGACTGCTCATGAAAAATGACTGTGGATGGAAGGCCAGCTAAGGTATACCTCCCATCTACACTCATGTACCAAATATTGAACCTTTAAGAAAATGATTAATACATGTGATAGAGTTGTTTCCAGCTGGATTGGACCTTATTAGAGGTTTACTTTAGTATCCTCTTGTGGCTGGGCTCTCAAACCAATTTGCATTCACATGGAGTGATCAACAGTAGACCTTCAGAGCACTCCTTGAGATTCGCCTTCTCAGTCCCACTATTCATGGGATGGTAACCAGGACCTTGCTTTTATGGGAACATAGTTCAAATATCAAGAAAGTGTAAGTCTATTATATGCAGAATACTCCTGATAGTTTTCCATAAGGCATCCACAGCCAACTAAGTACTCCTGGTAATCAAAGCAGATGCCCCTACCAAAGGTCATCAGTCCTTAGGTGTCACTGGAGGTTGTTCACTGGATTCATGTAAAATCTGGTCACAAATTAACCAACATAGGTTGGGAAACATAGGCCTCTTGGGACTCCTGTATAATACGCTAATAGCCTACATGTTGTCCAATCATGTGAGGCCTATTCCCAACTGTAGCCTTGGCAGACAGGTGCTATGATAGGTCATGTGCATAAGTAGAATTGTCCCATAAGAGACTGCCAAGTAGAACCGGCCTTCCAGGGATTAATACAACGTGCCTGCCAGTAACCCCACTAAAAGCATTTTGGGTCACCAAGTTGGACCTTGACAAAATCATTATTTTGCCTATCATAGGTTCACTTTCTGAAATCAATAGATATATCCACACTATGCATCACCCCCAAGAAAAGTCTGTCACACAAGGGCAGCCCTTACACAGGCAACCAGAGCTGTGAGTTGATGCGTGAGGCAGCCATGTCATGTTTAGAAGACAGCATTGCACAGTACTTGTCGCACCTTCCAGCTCCTACACTCTTTCCACCACGTTCCTGAGCTTTGGATGATGGGAAATTGACATAGATGACCCAACCACATATACTCATTTATTCACAGCACTTTGAGGAGTTATGTGTGTGTGCATTAGCCACCACTTCTCTGACCAAGGTTAAGAGCGGAATAAATGTATGGTATAAGCATAAGTATAAAAGATATAGTTTGACAGCATGACCATTTAGTAAAATAACACCAGTAACTCAGCCCACCTCCACCCAGGGCCTATGATTACCTCCATTTATGGGCTTTTGATAAGGTTTACAGTACCAGACACAAAATCTTTCCTATGGGAAAGCAAGCCAGCAGGGAGCTTCCTAATCGATGTTCTGCAACAAGTAGATAATATTTTTTCAACATAGAGTCTTAACGTTTAGATATACTAGGTAACCAAGAGCAACAGCGATAGCTGCTGTTGTTTTGGACGCCTCTGGGGCTTCCGTGACTAGTCACTCATAGGAAAGTATCTCATGCCTGGTGCTGAGATTTTAATTACCCATGTCTTCTAGATCAACATTGTCCAGCCAAGCAGAGAACTTCAGAACAAACTCACTTTCTATGTTACAGACATACATATCAGCTTACAAACAGTAAATTTCCTTAAGACTTTTTCACACACCCTGACTTTTGGCTTATCCACCCCTACTCTTGGCTCTGCCCCAGCTCCTTTTCCCCATCTCCACTTAAGTTTTAACACAGAGTATCCTCCATTTCCTTCATATCACCTGTTCTCTCCTTTTGAATTACATTTTCTTTCCTTAGGTTGCTAGAATGTAAGGTTTGTATCACAGGAATTAAATATACAAAAATCTTCATTACTTAACATTTTTCAGTCTAGCCAAAAGGTGGCAATGTTCTAAAAGGTATCTGAGTTTCATTTGTGTGGTGCTGAGCAGGAGGAGGTCAGTAAGGTCTCTGGGTGAGGCAGTCTCTTTCCTGAGCTCAGTAGCCACCCCAGTGGAAGCACATTCAGAGAGATCTGACTCTGCTGCACTCTCCAGTGCCAAGTGCTGAGATGCTCCTTCAAGTGCTTGTTTGTCTGTTAAAGTTTCAGGCTGCCTGTGAGTACATATTTCATTTGGAAAAATGGTGAGGTGAGAGTGGCCTCCTGAGGGCCTCTTCTGTCCTGGGGTAGAGGCTTTACAGAATATATTTATTATATATACAAAAAAGATCACAATGTGATGGGAGTTGATATAATGATTCTATTACTTGGGAAATATGGAGTTGGGGATTCGGCATCTCTATACTACAGCCACTAAGATTTCATTACTGCCTCTTG
The DNA here is from genome assembly GCF_011762505.2 of Arvicanthis niloticus. Lineage (NCBI taxonomy): Eukaryota > Metazoa > Chordata > Mammalia > Rodentia > Muridae > Arvicanthis > Arvicanthis niloticus. The sequence goes on along the minus strand of NC_047660.1, from coordinate 65,400,424 downwards.
TGTTTTCCTTTCATTGCCTTTTTGAACAGGGGTCAACACCCAAATGTTGCAGCAGATTCCTCAGTCTCTGTCAATCCAAGAAGGAGATGAACTCACCATAAGCTGCAATTCATCGACATCTTTATTTGTCTTACACTGGTATAGGCAGGGGAATGATGGCGGCCCCATCCATCTGGTGACATTACAGAAAGGAGGTGATGAGAAAAGCAAGGACAAAATTACTGCTAAGCTGGACAAGAAAATGCAGCAAAGTTCCCTGCGGATCCAAGCCTCCCAGCCCAGCCACTCAGGCACTTACTTCTGTGGAGGGAACGCACAGTGCTCTACAGACCGCCCCAGGCTGTCTCCAAACCTGCAGCTGGGTCACAGCTGCTCTGACAAGGGACTTCTGAGGCAGGACTAGAGCACTTGCCAAAATGAGAGAATTGAAGATGCAGCTGTCTCATCCCATAGGAGAGGAGTGATCGTGATGCAAGGAAGCTGTGTCTTTAGCATTTTAAAGGACTTTTACCAGCAACATTACTTTTCAGTGAGTACAAATTTACAAATACACAAATGGTCCAAATTTCAATAATTTAAACATATGCATAAATCTCACGCCTCGTTGTTCTGAGAAACAAACTTCCCTCCTGACTAACAGAAAGAATCACTAAGTGATTACACTGTGGGGAGCATGTTAAGACTATACCGTGTATCATGACTCTTGGCAAAGCAGTACTATTAGACAGAAGAGTCATTACAGGCAGTATGTTCTTTCAACATTTACATCATAAACACAAAAATAATCGAACAGATGGAAAAAAACGGATGAATAGTGACCTATCCAGCGTTGGCCTGGCCTCCTAGTCTCATTGTGCTTTCATTCCATTCCATTCTCTGTGTTTCCCTGAGCACATGGAACTCGAAGATCTTCTTCCCACTTTGCTTCATTATGAAAGGCTCGACAGCTTACCTTCATGGAAGGAAGCTTCAGTGAAGGACCTTCAGCTACCTTCCCTCCACATCTGCTAGACTAGTGAGCCTGTTTCAAAGCACTGACTGAACACCTAAGCCAAGCAAAGTTCACAGGCTAGAGAGAAATAGTTTTTATGCCTCTTGGAGATGCTAAAATGCTCAAGCAAGGAAAGAAGCAGACCTTTTTTTGTTACCGACTATGTAAGGGCCAACCAAAAACTATATATTTCTAAGGTTTCATTTTCCCCTTATAAAACTGATGCACTCATGCTATTTTGCTCATGCGGATTACATATGTTAAGAAACCGACATTACTTACACTTAATAGAATAATATTTTCTTTTTCTTTTCTTTCTTTCTTTCTTTTTTTTTTCATATAAAGCTTTATTGATGGAGGAGACAAGGAACATGACCAGTCCTTGACAGCTGCTTTCCTTAAGGTGCCAGGATCTGTTTCCCCATGGTGTAAGTGTAACCGATGGTGTAACCCATCCACTTGCCCTTGGAGACCTTGAGCAGCTCTAAGGCATACAAAGTGCACACATCTGGAATCATCCAACTGCACCTCTGCTTGCTGACTTTTTCCATCACTTTGTGACCACTATTAGGGTCCTGGGGCAGCACAGAGCAATGGCTGCTGTTCTTTGATGGCAGCAGAGGCAGAAAAGACCTAAAAATAATATTTCTACCATTAATAAAACAGTAATCTCAAATTGGTCAAAATTCTCTATATTAATATTTTCCTAAACTGATCAACATAGTTCCAATCTAAATGTGGGATTCTTTGTCCTTCAAATTCAGAAAAGGAAATAGAATGTTCCTGCTCTCAGAAATTGCCTAGTGATATGGCTTCAAGGAAAAGTTGTGCATAAAATTAAAAATCATCTTTTCTGTTGGCTAAGGGCAGCACAATTAACATGTATTCTGTGTACAGCATTTGTTTTAACTTTTGTTTGTTTTGGTTACAGTGTTTGCTGGTTTGGTTTGGGTTTGTGTGTGCTGAGCAAATGTTCTACCACTTAGGTAGAACGTCAGCTTAAACATTTTCTGCTTAAAAATTTTTTAAAAAGTGTTATTATGCTGAGAAGATGGCTCTTTTGCTTAAAGCACTGTCCCCACATGCACAAGAACTTGACCTTCAGCACCCTGGTAAAAAGTCAAGGAGGCAGAGGCTGGAGGCTATCTGGGGCTTCCTGGTGAGCCAGCTAAGCCTAACAAGATAGTCCAGGATTCCAATGAGAAACCCTGTGGCCAAACATCCAGTGAACAGCTCCTGAAGAATCGTACCTGATGGTGACCTCCTGTCTTTGCTTGCACTCAGGAACCTGAACACTCAAAGACACAGACATCCATATTCAAGCACACACTCATCATACAACATAAACACATCACACATATACACACACACATGCACACACACATACTCATTCATCATGCATACACTTACACACATGCACACATTCACACTCATCATACACAGATGCACAGCTGCATAGCATTCATACATCACACACACACCACGCACACATATACACTCATCATACACAGATGCACAGCATATACACACTAATCATACATATCATACACAGCTGCATAGCAAACACACATCACACACACTCATGCCTCATGCATATGCTTACATACATGCACACATACATACTCATCATACACGGATGCACAGCTGCACAGCATACACACATCACACACATATACACTCATCGTACACAGATAAATAGTATACACATGTCACATACACACTCATCATTCACTTATGAATCATACATATAGATAGGCACATGCCCATATATCCATCATACACAGACATCCACTAAACTCTCGGCGTATGCAGTGTTATTTCCCAGATCATGCTTTGACAACAACAACAAAATGGTCATTAAAATAACCAAAAGAAAGAAAAAAGGAGGAAATCCTTCAAGAAAAAATTGGGAAAATGTGATGAAAGGAAATGCAGAAAGAAAAAGACAGAGGGTCGTGGTTTTTTAAGAAAAGTGTGTAAATGGAACTTATCCACACACATGTTACACACATGTGAAAATATACATCTAAACTGTACATATTTGCATTTTGGACTAAAGGTTTATTTTTCTAATTGGGAAGAGCTGTCTGCAATAGAATGCTAGAAACACTAAAGATTGTAAACACAAAGAGGAGAGATGGGCACTTAAAGATGAACATTCAATGTCCCAAATGCCTAGTAAGCCACTGTCATCAAGAGGAAGGCACTGTTAAGTCCGTGACAGTGTCAGCTGGTGATAATGGGCCACTGTCATGTCACGTATGCTGATCCTCAGCCCCATTCTTACCATAAACAGCCTTCTGTTAGAGAAAAGCACTCTGCAATTCTGCCTCAACTGATCTGACAAACTGAACAAAGCTGAGCCATGGGCACTGCTTTAACTCAGAGCAGCATAAATTTCCATAAGAGACATGAACCTAGAACAGTTATTCTTAGTATGCCACGAGCAGTAGCCAACTCTAACATTCTTGAGAGCAATCCTTTGTGGGAACTTGGATCTGGGCAAACATAACCAGTGGGTGATCAGAAGAAAAATAAAGCTACATTGTGCTACATAATTATGTACAATGATTGTGTGTCTATTTTGGATAAGAACTACTAAAAGTATCAATGATGTTTAAGGAGAGAATCTACAGATTTATCACCACCATATCCAAACGAAAAACAGCTCCAAAGATAGATCCAAAAATATCCCAGGGAGAAGTTGACAGACATAAAGAGGAATTAAAAAATAATAGAAAAACATATGAGACAAAATATGGAAAGAGGATGAAAGAAAACAAATTGGAAAATGTTATTATCTTCAAATAAATATCAGAGTAGAGTAAGTTGGGAGGGGCACATAATAGGGGGAATGGGGGAGCTGAAGGGGAGAGATGAAGGTATGTACTATCATATCTTATTTTAAACATGTATGAAATTCTGAAGAATAAGTAAGATTAAAAGAAAAAGATAAAAAGGATCTTGGTATGACTGGTACTGTTTCGTGGTACTGAAGTTCATGTTCAATACATGGATAATACACTGCATAGCCAGCATTTGCGGGATTCATGTTGTGAAATGGCCACATGATCTATAGGTTTGATACAGTCTTCCACAAAATTCCAATAATGTTCTTCACATGAGTAGGAAAAATAATCCTAAGATTCATATGGAGGCACAAAAGACACCACACAGCAGAGAGCAACCAAGAGAATGAAGAGTGAAGCTGGAGGCGCCACCATATCTGACTTCAAATTATTCTGGAGCCACAGTTAGAACACGGCCCTGGCAGAAACAGAGTCATACATTGATGTGATAGAACAGAATCCAGAAAAGAACAAAAACATGTAATTTCAGCCATCTTACTTTTTACAAAAAAAAATAAATAAATAAACAAATGTTAAAAAAAAAAAAAAAAAGCTAGGAAAACCAAATCTACACATGGAGAATGAAGCTGTATACTCCCTACTCTGTACCAAAATCAATTCAAGATGGATTAAAAAACAAAATCTTTACTGTGGGACCTGAAACTACTTCAAGTAAAAGAGGTAAACTCTTTCAAGACATAGCCATGGATAATGAGTTTCTGAAAAGGGCTCAGACTACTCAGAAAGTAACAAGAATTGATGCGTAGAATTGCATGCATTTTAAAAAGCTCTTGTACAATGAAAAAAAAAATGTGAAACTTTTCAGGTCACTGAAGATCTCATCTCTCATCCAAAAAGCCTCTTTTTACATCGGAAGACCATTGCAGAGTCACCCAACTAGTCAAAAAGCAGAGGATGCCTGACTATGCAGTGCCCCATCCCAATTGATGGCTCCATAACAAAACTTATGCATCCAAGGCTCGGGGAAGATTGTTGAAGTGGGTAGAAATGCTGTAAGAGCCAGAGGAAGTATGTCCTGGGAGTGGTCTTCTGGCTATGACAGGGAAGCTACACCCATGAAATCTAAACAACATGGCTGCCTAAACCCAGCCAATACCAATGTAGATGGGGGAATCCCACAGGGCTCCACCCCCAGATGAAGAAGTGCAGGCAATTAACAACTGATGAGAGGCAAAGAATTAACCAGTAAGAGCCCCTTATTGATTATCCAATAGCAAGCCTCTGCCCTAGAAGCATACATGCACAGGGCACTGACCGAACTCAGCAAGTTGTATTTACACATTGATCTATTTATATGTATATGCAACAACATGGTTAAAAAAGAGAAGGTCATGAATTTGGGGAAGGGGACAGACTAGGGAGGGGTAGAAAGGAGGAGAGGGAGGAGAGAAATGATATGGATATAATTAAATAAAAAATTAAAGTTCAGAGACAGATAACAGAAGGGAGAGAATCCTTGCCTACTATTTATCTGACAAGCACTTGACATCTAAAATAGATTAAAAACTCAAAACTCAAAAGAACTCAAAAAAGAAAAATTATACAATTAATAAGTAGCTAAACGAATTGGACAGACAGCTTTCAACATAAAAGAAATGTGTATCTCTGTGGTAAGGTATTTACTTAAGCACATGAGGTCCAGGGTTTGATTCTTAAAACAGAAGAGAAAAGGAAGAAAAAGGAGAAAAGGGGCCAAGATCACATCAATGTCATTCTTTAAAGAGAGACCCTGCAAGTTTTCATTCTGTGGAAAGGAGGCTTGGCTAGTATTCAAGGTTTCAATTTCTTCTGTGAAAAAGCCAGAATGATCAAACTGCTGAGTTAAAAGTCAGCACCATTCTGACTGGTGTGAGGTGGAATCTCAGGGTTGTTTTGATTTGCATTTCCCTGATAACTAAGGATGCTCAACATTTCTTTAGGTGTTTCTCAGTCATTCAAGTTTCCTCAGTTGAGAATTCTTTGTTTAGCTCTGGACCCCATTTTAATAGAGTTATTTGGTTGTCTGGAGTCTAGTTTCTTGAGTTCTTTGTATATATTGGATATTAGCCCTCTATCAGATGTGGGATTGGTAAAGATCTTTTCCCAATTTGTTGGTTGCCGTTTTGTCCTATTGACAGTGTCCTTTGCCTTACAGAAGCTTTGCAATTTTATGAAGTCAATTCTTGATCTTAGAGCATAAGCTATTGGTGTTCTGTTCAGGAACTTTTGCCCTGTGCCCAAGTATTCGAGGTTCTTCCCCATCTTCTCTTCTATTAGTTTCAGTGTATCTGGTTTTATGTGAAGGTCCTTTATCCACTTGGACTTGAGCTTTGTACAAGGAGATAAGAATGGATCGATTTGCATTCTTCTACATGCTGACCTCCAGTTGAACCAGCACCATTTGTTGAAAATGTTGTCCTTTTTTCACTGGACGATTTTAGCTCCTTTGTCAAAGATCAAGTGACCATAGGTGTGTGGGTTCATTTCTGGGTCTTTAATTCTATTCCATTGATCTTCCTGCCTGTCTCTGTACCAATACCATGCAGTTTTTATCACTATTGCTCTGTAGTACAGCTTGAGATAAAGGATGGTGATTCCTCCAGTTCTTTTATTGTTGAGAATAGTTTTCACTATCCTGGGTTTTTTGTTATTCCAAATGAATTTGAGAATTATTCTTTCTAACTCTGTGAGGAATTGAGTTGGGATTTTAATGGGGATTGCATTGAATCTGTAGATTGCTTTTGGCAAGATGGCCATTTTTACTATATTAATCCTGCCAATTCATGAGCATGGGAGATCTTTCCATCTTCTGAGATCTTCGATTTCTTTCTTCAGAGACCTGAAGTTCTTGTCATACAGATCTTTCACTTGCTTGGTTAGATTCACACCAAGGTATTTTATATTATTTGTGACTATTGTGAAGGGTGTCATTTCCCTAATTTCTTTTTCAGCCTATTTATGTTTCACGTAGAGGAAGGCTACTGATTTGTTTGAGTTGATTTTATAACCAGCCACTTTGCTGAAGATTTTTTTTTTTAAATCAGGTTTTGGAGTTCTCTGGTGGAAGTTTTGCGGTCACTTAAATAAAACTCAGGTAATAGTAGATGCTGGCGAGGATGTGGAGAAAGAGGAACACTCCTCTATTGTTGGTGAGATTGCAAGATGGTTGTAACCACTTTGGAAATCAGTCTGGCGGTTGCTCAGAAAATTGGACATAGCATTACCTGAGGACCCAGATATACCACTTCTGGGCATATACCCAGAAGATGCTCCAACATATAACAAGGACATATGCTCCACTATGTTCATAGCAGCCTTATTTATAATAGACACAATCTGGAAAGAACCCAGATGTTCTTCAACAGAGAAATGGATACAAAAAAATGTGGTACATTTATACAATGAAGTATTACTCAGCTATTAAAAACAATGAATTTGAGAAATTCTTAGGTAAATGGATGGAACTAGAAAATATCATCCTGAGTGAGGTAACCCAATCACAAAAGAACACACATGGTATTTGCTCACTGATAAGTGGATATTAACCCAAAAGCTTGAAATAGCCAAGATTAAACTAACAGACCACATGAAGCTCATGAAGAAGGAAGACCAAGTGTGGATGCCTCAGACCTACTTAGAAGGAGTAACAAAATACTCAAGGGAGCAAATATGGAGACAAAGTGTGGGACAGAAACTGAAGGAGGGGTCGTCTGGAGACCATTTTACCTGGGTATCCATCCCATGTGCAGTCACCAAAGATAGACGCTGATATGGATGTCAGGAAGTGCATGCTGACAGGAGCCTGATATAGCTGTGTCCTTAGAGGTCTGCTAGAGCTTGACATATTCAGAGGCGGATGCTCACAGCTAACCATTGAACTGATCATGGGGTTCCCAATGGAGGAGTTAGAGAGAAGACTGAAGGAGCAGAAGGGGTTTTCGGCCCCATGAGGAGAGCAACAATACCAACCAACCAGAGCTCCCAGGGTCTAAAACACCAGCCTGGGAGCACTTAGAGAGGGACCCATGGCTCCAACTGTATATGTAAGGGAGGATGGCCCTCTCAGGCATAGGTGGGAGAGGAGATCCTTGGTCCCATGAAGGCTGGATGCCATGTGTGGGGGAATTCAAGGGTGGGGAGGTGGGAGTGGAGGGGGGGTAGGTAGGGCACATCCTCATAAAAGCAGGAGGAGGGGGTTTCTGGGAAGGAGGGGGAAATGTTGGGGTAAGGGGATAACATCTGAATTGTAAACAAAATATCCAATAAAAGGAAAAAAGAAAAAAAAAGCAAGATAAAAAGAAAAAAAAAAGGTCAGCACCAGCCTCCTGTCTGCCTGTCTGCCTTTGCTGTCCCTGTTGGAGTCTCTTTCTGTTTTGGTTTCTGCTTTTCCTGTTATGCGAGTTTTTAAATGCCTAGTGATCCTGGGGTTGCCATGCATCCTTAATGAGTTATAAATCTGGGAAATATGATTTTCATTCCTATTTTCAAATACCTGCCCACTTCACTCTCAATTAAACCTAGTTTCCAGATTCATGCCTTTTTACCTATAGAATATAAACTTTCTTGAATAGTAGAGTGTGGAGTTTTTATTTGTTTGTTCTGTTCTTCTTTGTTTTGTTTCTATGAAATTCAACTCCTGCTTTTCTCAATCACAATTCAAGATCTAAAAGTATATCTCTACTTTCTACTGCAACATGGTTTGCTTCATGCTTCCTGGGTGAAGACCACTGCCCAGCCCTTAGCCTCAGTCTTCTGAGGGAGTGACTGTCTTGATTATCAAGGCTGTGAGAGGGTCTGGGTTTCTGTTGGCACTCTGTTCCATGTGCCTGCATAATCTGACCCTGGCAAATCAGGCCAGCCTCAGCCCCACTCCCCAAGCATCTCACACACCCACATCGATTTTTTGTTCTGTAGAACTTCAAACCACATGTTTTCAAAACTGTAATCTTGGTGTCACTAATCACAGAAATGAGCACAGAGAAAAATACATTTCTACATGCATGACTTCCTAGAAATAATTTAAGTTGTTCCTGGCCGGTTTCTTCTCTTCTTCATGTCTGTATAGTTCTCCCATGTGTCCTGGGTACTTGGTAAGTATGTCCATTAAAGAATTGGGCGGGGGGAAATATATAATTAGTAAAAGAAACTGAAAGTATCTAGACATAAGAGGGCAGTGTCTTTATTAATAACTAGCTTTCTGGGTTAGTTCTAACCCCTGAGGAAACATCCAATGGGCAATCAGGTTAGCTGATATATAGAACACATTGTTTTTAAATGATACAATAGTAATTAAATGGTGTTCCTCTAAGTCTAATTGCATTTCTTGAAATAGAAAACCCTTTTAGAAAAGAATTGCTTACTGAGGAGCTGCTCCTTAAAGATCTATTGCCAATCATCTGGACACAACTAACATCTAAAGGGGTTTCTCCTTCCTCCACAGGGAATTCTGAAGCAGAAGAAACTCTATTTGGGAATGAGATGAGGTTTTTCCCAAGTCTAGAAAAGACATAAGAGGAAAGCTAGAGGAGAAGAGACGGAAGGAAGGGCACAACAGAGAACTGAGGACTTCTGGGATACAATGTCCTCCATGGGTCTGAGAAAGGTGATCTAAAGCCAACTGAACTGCTTTCTGTGTCTTTCCATCTAGTGGTGAGTGGTCAACATCTGAGTTAGGATGCTCAGTATATAGCCATCCCAGAAGAAGAGGATGCCTCTATGGGCTGCAACTTTTCAAGTACACTTAACAATTTTCTGTGGTCCAAGAAAAACCCTGAAGAAGGCTTGGTACTCTTGGTAGCTTTATGTAAGACTGGTGAGTTGGTCAGAAATGGGAAAGTGACAGCAAAGTTTGGGGAAACAAGAACAACTATCTCAGCCTCAGAACCTGCTGATACAAGCACCTACTTCTATGTAGGACAGTCCAGTGTTCCCCAGGCACCTGCAGCCTGAGGCATGTCTGCAGCTGGAATTCCAGTCACAATGCTACCTCTAGCTCCAGCTCCTTCATTGTGAAATGTGATGATATATGTACCTCCTGCACATACATCAGCGCTTAAAACTCTCATTTATTCAAGGGTCTACCCTCGAAGAATGTGTCCTGTGACTAGTGAATTTCTTTTATTGACTCCTTTGAAATGTATAAGATAGATTTCTTTTTTATTGTTAAAATAGACAGAAAATTGACCAATATACAATTACAGTATATGATACTACTATATCTCTTTTAAAAATAAATAGATATTACTGAGGTAGAAATTCATGTATTTGTTGCTAAATAAATTTTAAGACCATGAATGAGAAAAGAATAGCCTTTTCAGTAAATTCTCCTCTGTATCTAGTATTCATAGGTTTGGTCTTTTCATAATGCCTACAGTTTCCTGAATATTTTGGGCCTTGATTTTTTTTTTTTAGATTTAACATTTTCTTTGATTGAGATATCAATTTCTTCTATTTTTTTTAATGCCCATTAGTGAGGCTTTCTATTGAGCTTTTTGTCTTACCACTTGGGTTTTTTAATTCAGTTTGGATTTTTCTTATCAACTATTATTTGTTAATTTTTCTTTTCATATTTTAAATAGTTTTCATTATTGCATTCAGCCATTTGTATTTCCCCAGTCTTCATTGAGAAATTTATTCATATGCACTTTAAGGTCCTTTAACATGTTCATATTTTGAAATCCTTGTCTTATACCTCAGTTAAGTTGCTTTTCTCAGGGAATATTTCAAGATCACTGGTTTCTGGATTGAGAAATGTTGTGTTGGTTGTTCGTGTTTGTTTTTATAATGAGATCGAAGCATCTGGAGTTATAAAGTTTCTGGAGTTTCTTAGGGTATACACATGGTCCCATATTTGTTGGGTGAGTATTTGGGTCTTGGTTTGCTGTTATCTCAATCTGTCAGGTTGGGGGACACTTTGAATTTCAGGTTCCCAGGGATCAGTGGCTAGTGAACTGGCTGAAAGTAAGGAGAACAAGATGAGGAAAATGGCTCTGAAAATCTCTACCTGAAGTTCCAGTCTCGGCTCTGGTCTTATACTTCAAAAAGCAGTGCAGAGGGAGGGGTGAATGATTGAAGATCAGGCAAGAAAGAAAACTAAGACCAGGTGGAGTTTGTCAAGTGGAGTTCGCAGTCAGGCTCCATGGTTTTTCTCTGATCAAAGTTTTATAAAGGAATCTAGAAAGTGTTTTCCATTGTGGCTGTAGTTACTTGTGTCTCCATCAATGGTGTGTGAAATGGTCCACTTACATTCTCATCACTATTTTTTCTTTAAATAGCAACATACAAAGATGGTATAAGATGGTGTCTCACTGTGCTTTGTTACATTTGATTGAGATGAGGTCTGATCATGTGCCTAGACTGTTTTTGGAAGACCTGTTCTCAAGCAATAATCCTGGAATAGCCTTGAGCAACTGGGGTGGAAGTATGTGCCACCAGACTCTTGCTGCTTTTTTCTACATTCCTTGAGTATTGATGATAACAAGAACTTGGGGTTGTGGAAGTGCATGCGGATGCGTGTGCCTGCACAGGAATACTAAAAGTTGCTCTCAGGTATATTCTTATAGTTCTTTCCGTCTTTTTCTTGAGACATAGTTTCATAGAACTTAGAACTCATTAATTAATTAGACTGGCTGGTCAGCAAGCCCCAAGATTCTAGTATTTCCCAATTCCCAGTGTTAAGATTCTAGAAATATGCTTCTTAGAAAAACCATTCAAAGCAAAATCCCCACATATTCTCATCCTTCACAGAATTTTCTTTTAATTCCTAAAATTCACTTAAAACCATAAATGGTCTCAAATAGCCAAAGCAACCCTGCAGAGGTAGGGTGGGTGGCAATGCTGAAAGGGTGGCCAGACCAGGTCCCTTGCTTATCAGTACTGTTCTATTTCATTTCTTTAAGCCTTGATTTCTCAAACATTCTTTTATCTGATACTTTTTGCCTCTGATGACCAAGTGGCTGAATCTTTGCCTTATGTTATCCTGATTTTTTTAAACAAAGGAACTTTGATAGCAAGTTTCTTATATATTGGATAATTTTAATTGTGAACCCATCTTTAATTTGAACTGTGATTATGTTGAATATCTAAATTGATGACATATTTATCAAGATATGTATCTTTTCCAGTAGACCCCAAGTAATGCTCTTTAGTTCCTTGAAGAATCATTATGTTCTTCCAGGTAGGGTGGTAACCTCTAAGTTTCCTTCAGGCAAAAAGTGAAAGAGTCAAAATAAGAAAAGACAGAGTCGATTCCAAAGGAAGAAAAAGGAAACAGATCCATCAATCTATAAAGGCAGTGCTCAGATAAATGAAAAGGTACAGAGGCAACAGTAGGTGACGCAGCACAGAACGTAATCCATGCTGAACACAACTGCAGGCAAGTGGCTCTCTGAAGGAGAGGGAAGCAGAAGCTTTGTTAAAAAGTGTGTTTTCTCCTCAGTGAGTAGTACTGGTAGTGGAGAAATATGAGAAAGCTCCTCAATAAGATGAAATAAAAGTACAGCCAGAAGAGACAGCTAAACCAATAGATGCAAAAGTCACAGAACTGAAACACAAGAGTTCAATTCCTATAACTCAGATTTTTAAAAAAGGCAAGAGTGGTGGTGCTCAGTTGTAATACACATGGTGGGGGAAAAACAGCGGGTTTCATGGGGTTCACTGCCCACCCAACCAAGCCTACTTGGTGAGTTCTAGGCAGGTGAAAAACCTTGTCTCAAAAAGTTAAAGGAGTTGTCTTTTGGTACACATACACACAAACACACACACACAAACATACACACAAACATACACACAAACACACATACAAACACACACAAAGAGAGGGAGACAGAGAGACAGACAAAGACAGTGAGAGACACAGAGACACAAAGACAGAGACACAGAGAGAGAGGGAGACCTGCATACACAAGAGCACTCACACAAATAAGTATACTCGTACACACACCAAAAAAACTCCGTAGCTTTATTTTATACCAATAATGACATATTGTTAAAGAACTTAGGGAAATCATTCCTTTCAGAATAGTTTCAAAAGTTAGCAAATAAGCCTAACCAGTAAAGTGAGAGATATTTGTAATGAAAATTTAAAGTAGAAACTGTCCTAGTTAACTTTAACTGTCAACTTGACAGCAGCCTAAAAAGGAAGTCTCAATGGAAGGATCCTAAATTATATTAGCTTGTAGACCGTGTCTACATAACTAAGATAATTACTAATTAATGGAGAAGGGTCCGGGCCACTGTGGATAGTGGTGCTCCCTGTGTAGGTTATCCTCAGATATACAAGAAATCGAGCTAAGCATAGTCCTGAGTGATCCATCATACAGAAGATCCTCCATGGCCTCTGCTTGAAGTTCCTGCTCTAACCTTCCTCATTGATGAACTACAACCTGGAAGTGTAAACCTTTAATACCTTAAGTTGGTTTAGGTCAGAGTTTGGATTTGGTTTTGTTGTTGTTGTCGTTGTTGTTGTTGTTGTTTTGTTTTGTTTTGTTTTTAAATCACAGTAACACTATAGGAAACTATAATTCTAAATAATGTAATTTAAGAAGACACTCTATAGAGTATAAAAAGTCCTGCCAAGCTTATAGGTACAAACACTCAATGTGAAATGGTGATATTATCAAATGTAACCTACATAGTCAAGAAATCTCCATCAAATTTCTAATTATATTCATCACAGAACCAGAAAAAAAGTAGTAATGAATGGCTGTCAGTAAAAGACTTTCCACACATAGGCAGGCAGGCAGGCAGGCAGGCAGCCAGGCAGGCAGACAGACAGACAGACAGACAGACAGACAGACATGCTAGGGACTAAACTGGCATCCAGTTTCCCAATGAAGTCAGCAGAAGGGGTATGATGTCTGTAAT